>NW_027272241.1:0-50753 GCF_040938485.1 Diadema antillarum | reverse complement strand
TAATATAAAAGTAAAATTTCACGAGTTCAACGGTATAAATTTGACTGAAATCGGATGAAAAATAAGGAAGTTATGAAACTTTGAAGTTTTGATAATTTCTCCGAATCAGTTCCTGCACAATGGGTATCAATATGCAAATGATTACGCTAACCACGTCATACCCTAACAATATTCGTGACAGTGTACAAAAAATTACGAAACCCAATGTTTCTGTCATTGAAGTCTGAAAAATGACGTTATTCCTGGTTGAATAGCTTCAGAATAGTGATCAGTTACATGTATGAGGATTTGGGCCTCGGGTACAATTGCTTTTGAATGAAAAACTGGAAATTTCAGAATGTTATGTACAAAACTATATCTATATTACGGTAAGGTGTGAGATTTTAATGACATGCTCACTTTGACATTTGTATATTCATATTACTGTTCATGAACTGTTCCACCCCCCCCCCCCCCAAAAAAAAATAGCGAAACTTTAAAATGCCCCATTTTTAAAGTGAATAAAGACGTTGGAAATTAAAGCGGTTACTGTTAAAAAGTAAACAACCTTGTTTTCGACAGGCCTTGTACAGGGCTTGCCTATTTGCGACAGGGACCATTTCATTTTTTGATGAAAATGCCCAATCAGGTGTCACTTCCAAAAGCACTTGCAAGTACATTGTACTACGTGTAACTCCTGCTTGGGGAAGTTCTAAAGTGGGGAAAAGCACAATGTTCATTAGTTGTTTTATTGATGAATAAATCTGTCCCTGCCACAAATGGCACCCTTCCGCAATCAACTGACAGGAGTATTACCTGAGATGACAAAAATATATTTTTCCTAGTTATTTCTATGACGTTTAATACTTCATTCTGTTTGTAAAATAATGCATAGACTCCTGCTGTAGTGTCTAGGTTATGGACAGTGAAAACTGCTGTTGATGACCTCACGAAATTAAGCTAGTTTGTTAAACATGTCCCAATTCTAGACATAGAAATATGAATATGGAAGTCCTGGCACACCTCTCGATCACGAAACCAGGCTTTCATTTTGTATCATGTCGGGTCTTGTTTCGCTACAAATTCAAACTTTCTTTACACTATCCTTTACAAGCTGGACCAGCCCCCCCCCCCCCCCCCTGTCGCACCTGCCTACCTTAATACTTCAAGTTTCTGAGCACTTTCTTGTCTTTCTGGTGACGTGCGATTTCTGTCTCGAATTTTTCGTCTCTTCCGAAGTTTCATATTGTTCCATCTTCTCATATTGTGGTATTTTGATGAAAAATCCATCATCTAATCTTTCTTTTCTGTCCGCCCATCTTTCCTTTTGCTGTCCGCTACTCTTGACAACAACGGCTGGTCATAGTTTCTATACTTATGTTTGTTTTCTATTTAATGAATATACACATTATTTTGATCAGTGACTGTCACTGTGATTGTGAACAGCGACCTCCACGTGTAGGTGTGATGTCATTGTAAACACAGTGACGTAATTTGTTATTTCCAAACGCAGCAACCCTTGCCAATTTTATCTTCAGATAATGTCATGATAATATCACAGATTTCCATACTGTGATTAAATTTTTGATTAGAAACAATTGCATGATTTTTTCAGTCACAGTTTTGTCAATTTTACTGGTAAATATTCACTGAATATTTCATCAAATGAAAATATCCCAATTATTATACACTACTTTCCTCCCGTGGCTTAAATCGGTAACACACGGTTTACGTAATACAAGTACGGAGTACAGACTGAACTCTACCCTCGCTCGCTCGCTACAATGCGATGTTGACGTTGGTTCGTATCCACAACTCGAGCAGTCAGTGCTGGGAGCTGCAGAGGCGGTGTGAAGGTCATCGGGGACATCTGCTGTAAAGAATGTGGAGCGGTACTGCCTGCTTGGGAAGTAATCTTATTTTGGCAGCCCAATAGAGTAAGGTAAGTAAGCCTTCAGACTTCGATACAATAAGTTTGATGCTCAGCTGGTGGATTTCATACACTTAGATGATCTACTGTAGCTTATTTTATTGGACCATAAACGATAAATAGGCATAATACTAGTAGGCCTATTACTAGAGTAACCCGTTCCTTACGGGAAAGTGGTTTACCAGGTTCCCGTGGGAGCAACTGATATACGGGAACCTGGTTTACCAGGTTCCCAAAATGAAGACAAGGGTGCCTGCTTCAGTGGCCTTAATTCATGTTTCTTTGTGTTAAAATGCTCAGAAAAGTGGGTTTGATAAAAAGATCAGAGTTTATGAATTCCATCAGGATTTGTTCTCCTGCTGTTTAAAAAAGGGGGGTTTTACAATATTATCATGTACCTTTTCCTGATTTAGTTTTTTGCTTGTTCTGCTGTAAACTCGTACGAACATGTACATAATGATCAAGGCTGAGATCAGTTAGAAATGCGGGTTCGCTGACCCCAGTCACCTCATTCAGGTACCTGGTTTTGTGTAGAACAAAAGATTCTGAGAGCTCATCAGCGCACGCTCTATTCATATACCTCGCACCCGATCGATATTTCCATTGTTCACGGGCACATGTAGTTGACCGTAGAAAGGGGGACACAATGAACCACTTGACTGCCTTCACACAGCTGGATTACCAACCTGTGTGCCTCTCTGTCGACGGGCGAAAAGAATGTCGTTTGGGGGCATTAAAGGCACTCAGAGAATTGCGGAAGGAACGAGTTAATAGTAAATTTATTATCTAACGTTAGATTTTATTACGATACGAGCGTGGTGCATACAATATGTGTATGTCATGGTCATGGTGCTGTGGATGTCGTGATGTCATGACGAGGTTTTTACTTGGACATGCTACCACAGCACAGGGCCGGGGGATGAGATGAGCACTGGTTGAGCAAAGCTGTGTGCTGTCCAATGTTACAGTAAGTGTAAAGGCTCTGTCACACTATACTTTTAAAGTATAATTCAGCGAATGCCTAGCAGATACCCATAAATTCGGCAAAGTCCAGATGCGCTCAAATCCGCTTGAATTCTCGAGCAAAATGTGGTTTTCGAACGTTCGCCTGAGCATTTTTATAGGCTAAGGAATGATGAGCGTGTATGCTTACTGTGTTAATACGAGCGGATAAAGTAACAAATGAAAGCGAATGCATACAGGCCATCCGACAGATGCTGTGCGGACAAAACGAATGACCAGCAAATGCCCAACATATTAAACTCTAAAGCGATACTGCAGCTAGCAATCACGTGATGGATCTCCTAGACTGACGCCACTTCACCAAATCCTTTTGAGCAGTGACAGTCTCAAGTAATGTTCTGGCTGTGAAAATGGCCCCCAAAGAGAAGAGAGCAACCTGCCAAGCAGGCACAGAAATCACCACCAAATACTCTGATGTTGCATGAAGTTTTCGAAGGAAGGATCTGGGGTCCTCGCGTCGGAGTTTGATGAGAAGCTGATCGTACAACCCGAACTGCCTTCGTGCTCGGATCCAGGCCCTAGTCCACATCGTTCTTTGATGCTTTCCTCTCCTCTGTCTTCTCTTGCCTTGGATGTATTGGGTTATGGTCAACTGGTGGGTGCAGGTCATACTCATGTTGATGAACAGCCAAAAGATATAACATCTGAAATCTCGGACTGTCCTCCATTTCTGATGACCAGCTGATAAACACTACTAAGTACCTGTGTTGTCCAGATTTGCTTGGCGAATTTGGACAAACGGCAGACGAATAAGAAACAAACGCAAGGCGAGCAAAGTGTTCGAACAGCTGATGTAAAACGAACACAAAGTGGATTGTCGTTTGCTTTGTCAAGATTTTGGCAATGTCCAAATCAAAAATTTGGCTCCAGCAGATCTCTGTGAATCTCTACAAACAGCTAGCGAATACAGTGAACGTCAAACAGGTCATGAAGGATGAGCAACGGATGTGAGCATATCTCCAAATTTTCGAATTCATTGGCCATTCGTTGGCTCAATCCGCTCTAGTGTGATGGAGGCTTAGCGAAGATTTAGACTTGGTCACAAATGCCTTTATGAACTGCTCCGAATTCCGAAAGAATTTTTACACCGTTTCCAAAGATCTTCTTTAAGAAGACTGTATGAAACCAGTATTTTGTAGACCTTTCTTAAACCATTCAAAAGTTTGCAGCCTAGTAGATGGTGTTGTCTATTTACCTTGAAGTGCCACACCTCTGTCTTCTCGTAGATAGATTGCAAGTGTGGCAGGGTTTAGGGAGCTTTTTGGCCCATTAATAACCCAACTAACTCTCAATATTTTTTTTTTTTTTAAATGATGAGAAACCCCCTTTCCGTAAGGCAGCCATATATGAATGTCGTAAGAACAATGTAAGAATCACTCAAGATTTTTTTGAGTTTTCCTATAATCCTAGGGTCGCGAGAAACATAAGAAAGATAAACATACCTAATCCTTCTGTACATGTGATCTCATTGATAATTGTTCCCCTTTGATCCCTGAACAGGTTCCTTCTTCCACCATGGAGCGGAATGAAACAGGGCCTGCTAGAAATATTGCTGACTGTACATCGTGTGAGGCACGTCCAGCTAGTAGCTCCCTGGTTGATGCTATCCTACAGAAATATAGCAGCATGGTGTCCGGTAAACATAACCTGGGAAACGTTGAGGTGTTCTTCAGTGCACCAGCCAAGAAAAATTCAGAAGGTAAAGATGATGAAAATAGATTGACATCTGTGAAGGAGAATGAGAAGGGTGCAGTTTGTAAAGATTCCATGTATTGCTGTCTTTTCATGCCATCTCATACTATGTAGAGCCTACACATGTATACATTTCATATGTCACCACCATCACAAAACCAACAAAAGGGCACACACACAGACTTTGCATGAGGACTAAATTCATTTCAATTAAATTAAATTTAATTTGATGTAATTTAATTTAGTTTAATTCAATTTAATTTAATTTAATTTAATTTAACTTAATTTGATTTAATTTAGTTTGATTTGATTTGATTCACTTCAATTCATCGTAAATAGTCCAATAAAAAACATGACAGGAAAGTCAATGCGGGATTTAATATGTTCGATGCTTTAGAAAAAAGATGTTGAGAACACGAAATAGTACATGATAAATGATTAAAATATGTGAAATAGGTCAACATAGTCAATCCTAAATTTTGGATATTTTCTGAAAGAGTAATTCTTCTTCTACATAATTCTCAATTTTTGGATCATAAAATGGATGGGAAATTGTGATTTTTTTTTTTTTCATTTTTGGAATGCCTTTTTTTTTTTTTTTTTTTTTAGAACGAGTGGGATTTTGTATGGGTCAAAGACCCCAGAGTCATTTCTCCAAAACTGTTTACACATTCCTTATTTTTAACTCTAATAACTACTGAAAATGTGCTGCTACTGTTTTCAAAGCTAGCATTAGTCTAGCCTGACCAGACGCCGTGCGAGTCGCTACTTATGCAGCTACTGGGCTGTGTATAGTTAGCATTATATTCCACATACTAAGAATCTTGCTATAAGATTGGTCAAGAGCTGATCACGTGACAAAGCGTAGTTTTGCCCATCACATCACCTGAGAAGAACTAGGTCACTTGATAGTACACAGTGCAACGCACTTTCCCTTCAGTGTCGCGCGGTGCGCGCAGCAAATTCATTGTTTTGTCATCTATAAAGACAGCTGTTTGTTCTGCTGATCTCTGGCAGTCCATACAGTCTTAACGTGAGATAAGTACGCGCGAAATAAAAGTGCGTTGCACTGTGGACTATCATTTAACTAGGTGAGGGCCAGTGGTCACTTGATAGTACACAGTGCAATGCACTTTCACTTCAGTGCCGCGCGGTGCGCGCAGCAAATTCATTGTTTTGTCATCTACGCGCACACGTAGCCTAAGCCCTAAGGATACCTAAAGACAGCTAAAACGGTTTCAGATGTGGAATAAAGTGGGAATTTCTAGGACCCTAGATGTGGAATATAAAGCAAATAATCAACTTTTAGTTTCAGGCAATGAGACAAACTATCACTTCCTCGACGATCTGAATGTGTACGCTATCTTTCCTCAGATGCGCTTTGGAAAGATAGCTACATCCAGATCACCTCGGAAGTGATAGTTTGTCCCATCACCTTCACCAACGTTGATTATTTGCTTATTAGTCATGAATAGAAAATACTAATAGCGTGTGCAAAATTCCAGCCTAATCTGATTATAACTAGAATGTGGTTATTATAGAGTTTTACATCATTTTTTTTTCATTCATTGCACACCACACAGCTTGGTGAGATTCAAAGCACTTGAAAAGACCTCAAACTTCAAAGCCTCTTTTCTCAAAAACACTTTTCCAGAGTGTGTAGTTTCTTGCCATTATTTAGATAAGTTAGGAATGTCCATGTTCATCAAATTTTACATCATTTTAAAGCTTGGAGTCTGCTCTTTCAGAATCTGCCCTTAACTAAAGATCTTTGTCTGGCGACTTTTTGTTTGTGTTTGTGATGCAAGGTCATGTATTGTTCTTGTAATATTGTATGCATCAACTTCAAATCAAGAAGTAGAAAATCATGGGGAAAACAAAAACAACTGACTTTGCAGAAAAATCATTAAACTTTTGAAATGCCTACATTGTATGATGAACATGAAGACACTTAGTTTATTCAGTGCGATTCAAATGACAAGTTCAAGTTTATAGGTGTGTCATTTATTGTAGGTGTTTACAAAGTTATCAATATTGAGAGTAATGTACCATAGCCTCACTCAATCACGTACCAAAACATTTGTGTTTTTGTGACAAAGATTGTCAGGGAGAATCATTATTAGTCAGATAGGCTTTCATGGCTGTAGGCAACTGATTTGGTTGACATCCCTGAAAATGTGATATGTGAACTTGAACTGAAAGAAATGTGCAGCATATAACAATAGGGAATCAATTTTTAAAGGATGCATCATGCTTCTAAACAAGTCATCATCATACGCTCACCAACGTAATGTCACAAAGACTAAAATGAAGATAAGGTCTGTTCCCTTCTTTGAGACCTGCATGTTTGGCATGCTCAAAGGAAACCTGTTGTGTGTTCGATGTGTTTAGTAGATGATTACTCTGATCCTCAACGTGGAATATAAGATTTAAAATATTCGTTGAGATCGTTTCACTTATTCTCCTAACACCAAATATTTAGACTGTTTCCTTTTAACCCGTTGAGGACGAGTCCAGAGTATACTCGGGCAGGGGTCTATGGGAAATGCGTGTTGTAGCAAAATCAGTCCATCCTCAACGGGTTAATACAGGATTACATCAGCATCACAGTGACTTCCTCTTGAATTTTCTTTGAGTTTGGGACATACTCTGACTCATGAAGAGTTCATTTATCCATCTCCCCCTCCCTCCCTCGTTCAGAACTTGTTGCAGAAACGCCCTTCTTGAAGCTGCCGAGTATAATGGTCCTTCATCGTCGCAATGTCTGCTCGGCCGGGGAAGAGGACAAGCTCACGCAGCTCTGTGCCAATGTGCAGGAACTGGACCTGGCCGAAAACTCCCTCAGTAGCTGGGAGGAGGTGTGTTGAAAAAGAAAACAGGTTTTCTTAAGTGATAAAAGCTTTGTATACATTTTATAATTGATATTTTCCCTTTTAGCTGGCACTCTAGACATGGACACACTTTGACAAGGTTTATTGGCAGGTTTGAGTTGTGACAAATTTTCTCCAATAATGCAATGCCTCTAAGACTTCAGATAGGACATCAGTGGTTACTGTAAAGACACTCTCAAAGGGAAGAAGAAACAAACAAACAAATTTGTAGAAACCATGCTATGACTATATCATATGCATCACTATTGCAACATTGAAATATGTTTGGTTTAACTCTATACATGCCCAGGTCATAAGTATGCATAGCATAATATGCATAAAGCCCATAGATGTGTAACTCTTGTGGCATTTTCAGAGCTAAGATTTGATGCCAATTCTTTTGTGAACACAGGTCAACTTCAGATAACATTCTGAAGTGAAGGGTTGAAGCGATTGAAAAAAGACTGCTGCTACGTTAGAGTGTTCACATGTTATGATGACAGTTATGTATGTAGCACATCAGTACAGAGCACGTAAGAGAGATCAAGTACTGGTAGTAATTAAAAGAAACATGATGTGTAAATTTTCACCAATGTCCATGAAAATATTGTGATAAAGAGTGAGATATTACCCAATATTTTGTGAAGACACTAATAAAAGGAGTGACTATGTTATGTTTTACCACAATACATGAATAGAGAACCAGTGCCTTAAACTGTTACATAATAATTGCACCCCCTTAGGTCATGGCCATCACGAGCAAGGTGCCAGACCTGGTCCACCTGAACCTCAGCTTTAACCCACTCCACCAAGCTCCGCCCCCACCTCTGGACGTTGGCCAGAATTCGATGGAGCCCATTTGCAGGCTGGTGCTAAACAGCTGCCATCTTTCATGGGAAACCGTCCACAGACTTATGACCTTTCTACCTAAGTGAGTACATTCTGTTTGAAGTAAACTGCCAGTGGCTTTTCCACTCACGATATACGAAAAAAGGAAAAAAATGCAGTGGTAGTCCCCTTTCAGGTCTGTTTTTAATTGTCCCATAGCCTTTTTTTTTAAATTGCATAAGTCTCAGGTCATGGAGTATTAAAGACATTGTAAATTCTCATTACTGAACAGCAAAAAACAACTGGTACACTTCAGCTGAATTATTTTATGTCCTTTCATTAACATTGTAATCAAGTTATTTGATCTTAAAGGGATCATATAGTTTTGGTTGAGACCTAATTTTAAGTTTCTAACATTTTTGGTGAGATAATGAGAAACCTCTTATGAAATATGAAAGCACATGTATTTCCATGAGGAATTCAACGTTTAGTGTATTTGCTGAAAATTGATCTTGAAATGGCTGAGATCTCCAAAACAGAAAAATCTTATAAGGTGTGGGACCCACATTTTATTACGATCGCTTTGTTTTACTTTGTTTTTGGATGTTTCAGTCATTCCAAATCCGATTTTCATTAAATAAACTTTGAATTCCTCTTAAAATGGTATGCTCTGTACTATTTCATAAGTGTTTACTTGGTATCTCGCAAAAAGTTAAAAGCCCAATTCTCATCTTCACCAATACTGTACCATCCCCTTAACCACAGACTGATTATTGACCTTTAACCCTAACTAGGCCGGGGGGGGGGGGGGGGGGGGGGGCCTCTGAGGCCCCCCCCCTCGACGTTCCGCGCGATGTATCGCAATCGCAAAAAGCTATCGCCGCGACGTTTCATGACTTTTTTCTTTCGAGTCTCGCGCATCTTTTGACACAAAATTTGCGACGCCCGGACGCGCGGTTCCGAAGTTACGCATAAATATGTACATGCATGTCAGACCAAAAATTGCTCAAAAAACGTGAATTCGTGTACAATTTCAATGCAAACTGTGCTTGCAGGCAAATTTCATAAAAGCATAATTATTTTGGTGTTTTATTGATTAAAATCAATGAATAACATATTTTCTTGTTTGGAGCGATGTCGAGAACAAATTTCATCGAAAAAACGATGAAAAACATAAAGTCGAAAAACAAAGAAATACATAAGAAATTCAAAAAAACAATAAAATACTTAAGAATTTTTTCTGATATCACAATTTTTTTCATTACATTTGCTAAGGACACTAAAAAGAATATTTACACAAAAAATGTGCGTGTTTTGAGCTTTGTTTTGTGATTTATACCAAATAGTCTGATTTCATGCATCATTATGCATAAATTAGCATAATTTAGCATAAATGATAATTTTTTTAAAAATTAACTTCATGGTATTTTAGATTACATCATAGGCAATGTGTGTGCCAATTTTCGTCGCGATCGCGCGGTCGAAGGCCGAGATCTGGAGGGGGGGGGGGGGGGGGGGGGGCCTGGGAGCCCCCCCCCCCCCCCCCGGCTCTATCAACTACCTAAATAGCCCGGCCTAGTTAGGGTTAACACTCTGCAATTTGAAATCTCAATTTGTTTCTATCCCTCACAGCAAATTACATTATAACAAGGAAATTACATCCTAGCTTATTTTAGGTTACATTTTAAACTATCTGATGATGGACTTGCTTTAAAGTGTTTCAAGATGGTGCTTAACCCTTTTAATCACTGTGACAATGACATTTAATGATTACCTAGGATAATCACAATAATGGAACATTTTGACCAGCCAATAAGATCTGAGAGAGGTGAAAATAACCTTATCAATGTTATCTTGTTTTCTATTTCCCATAAAAGCTTAGAGGAGTTGCATCTGAGCTTGAACAACTACACAATAGTGGGCATCCCTCCAAACAGCCACCCTAAGCTGAAACTTCTGCATTTCAACAACAATCGGGTTGATGACTGGAAAGAAATTGAAAAACTGGGTGTGGCCTTCCCCTCACTGGAGACCCTAGTCCTGATGGAGAACCCCATCAGGGCGCTGCAGGACTGTGACCCCGCCCGGTTCCCACGGCTACGGATGTTGTGCCTGAGCAAAACTCTGCTGGACTCCTGGGAAGAGGTGGAGAAGCTGGACCACTTCCCGGAGCTGAAGGAGGTCCTCTTGCACAGCATCCCACTCCTGGCTGTCGCCGCGGCAACGAAGGAGCCCAAGAAGAAGGAGAAGGAGATGAGGCAGATGGTGGTGGCACGCCTCCACAAAGTGGTCTCCCTCAACCGCAGCGCCGTCACGGAGAAGGAGAGGGAGGAGGCGGAGAGGGTGTTTGTGCGCAAGTACTACGAGAGCGACGGCGAAGATAATCCACAGAGGTGAGAAGCAGAGTGCACGTAGTCATGCCCAAAGTACAATTGTAGAAGCACTCTTGATTACTAGCTTTTGTCCTTACATGTGCTATGGCTAAGATCAGAATTTGTGCAGCTAAACTCACCAGACAACTCAAACCTTTTTGTAAGCAGTGAATAGCACAGATCATGAACAGTCCAAATAATGATTTATGAATGCTACTGCTATGTAATTTAAATATGTGTACTTACATTTGTGAACATGTTTGTATCAAACAATAAAAAGTAAAATGAATATACTGTATATTGTATATATGTATACAATATCTAATACACGTATCATGTTCAAAGACAGCAGATATGGATATTATGATGTTTATTTCAAGGGTTGAATTTCAAATTCTGATCCATGCTGTACATTGTATGTCTGAAATATTTCCCTTTTACAGTGGAGTATTAACCCCAACAATTTTTTTATGTCTTTTCATGGAGGCTATCATACTGTAGTAGGAATCCATTTTGATGAGTTACAAGGAAGAGACATTGAAATTTGTATCATTTAGCAGGATATGACCAAAATCAGCATAGAAGCTGATGATAGTACCTTGGCTCTGTCTGTTCATGTTGACACTACTCAAAAGTGTTAGCCTGCAAAGTCCACTTTGGAAAGGGTGCCGAGTGAAATAAGATTTTGGGCCTAACCTGTGTTTTACTGTCTGCCTGGTGCTTATTGATGGTTTTATGCTATTTAGGAAGGTACAGATTCCGAATCTGGGTGTTGTAACTCTTGCATCCTTGAAGGTCTTGATATATTCAAGATTTTTGATGACCAAATATGGTGGCCATCTTGAATATATTTGTATCTCAAAATCCTCAAGGATGCAAGAGTTGCCAGATTTCGATTCTGCACTCTGGAAATTGGGTTAACCATCAGTTCATTTTCATTTTTCATTGTTTATTTGGAAATACTGTATAATGGAATTTCAACTTTAGGTTGCCATTTTGAATAACTCAAAAACCTGAGGGATGCAAGAGTTATCTCATCCAGATTCGCATTTAGCAACCTCAAAATAGATTAACACACGACACTATCAAATCTTTTCAATATATTTTGCCATTTCAAAGGAAACATGAAAATTTCAGTTTTTGGCAGTCATTGGGAATATCTCTAAATCCTCAAGGACGCAAAACTTGCATCATCCAAAGTTTCATATTCAGCTCCCTTACAATCATGTTAGTACACTGTACCTTCATTTTTGTTCCAGTTTTCTACCATGATTTAAAAGGAATTAGGAATTTCAGATTTTAGCTGCCATTGGCAGCTATCTAAATCTTGAATATCTCAAAACCCTCAACGATGCAAGACTTGTGTCATCAAGATTTGGATTCAGCATCCTCTAAATAAGGTAAAACCATCAAAAAAAGAAAAGAAAGTTGGATGGACGGTAAAATGAGGTTTGTCTCCCAGCACCCAGACTACTCCTCTTTTATGCCTTTTCTGTCTTCAGATATGAAGAACTTCTGTCCAAGCACGGTACGCCCCAAGTACTGGCCGATGTTGACCTCAGGCCCAAGGTCAAGTTCAACTGCAAAATCTTGCACGATGAGAAGACATTGGACTATGTGGTGGACACAAGGCGAAATGTTAGTCAGCTGAAGAAAGAGATTGCGGCAATCGTAGAGCTCCCGCTGTCCAAGTTCCGGCTTTTCCACCAGCCGAACGAGCCCGAGCTGAATGCAAACTCCGAACTGAGAATGCCGAACAGGAAGATTTACTCATATCGCATCGACGAAGGGGACGTTTTCGAGGTTGTGCGCAGGATGTGAGCTGGTTCAGCGCGGTTACAGCACTCCTACTTTTGGTTGCAAGAACTGATGATGATGATGATGATGATGATGATGATGATCATCATCATCATCATCATCATCATCACTTTTGGTTGCAAGAACTAGTAGACTGACGGCTTCGCATGGCAAGTCGTAGGGTCAACATAGGGTCAAATTTTAAATGGATGAGAATGAATGATTACGTCATGTCACCTCTGAGTAGGTATCTAGGCTATTTTGCCTCCCCATGTCATCTCAGGAGCTTTTATCCCAACACCCAGTCTTAGATTAGAAGTATTTTGTGTGTGTTTAGTGTTGTTGTTTTTTTTTTATCTCGGAGCGGAGTGAATAAAGTGTGGGAATGTCACTGATTTCTATAGTAAAATATCTGGATATCTCATTGGCCCGGTCACACTGTGAGAACAGTAAAAGCTGTGCTGCCATATTACCGTGCGCACATTATGCAGACGTGCATGCATTTTCCAGCAGCGATTGTCACCAAGACCATGTGATGCTGTGAGCTCTGTACACAAGTGTATGGGCAAAGATGATGGCATGGTGGCTTCAAAGCAATTGGCCAATGAGATATCCAGAAACTACCAGTAGAGGTCAGTGGGGAAAGCTGGTACACCTCATGAAGAGAAGCCATCTCCCAGGATTAGACGTAGCAATACTTTTTACCAAGGTGGAAAAGCAGAAAAAAAAGAGAAAAATATACCAAATTGCTTTCAATAAATACAGTCATAATGATGTAAATATGCAATAGATTTTACCTTGGAGTTGTATCTTGTCCTTGTAATTTTTCCAAAGAGTCCATGAGTGTGAAATGTTAGAAAGCATGCAAAATGTGTCAAATGAGGTCAGAAATATAATTCTTTGTAGATGTTTGGCTGCATGCAAAGGTAAATCAGCTAAACAGGCTTTTGAATATCATTGCTCCTGTGTTTATAGTTCAAATTTATGCTGGTACCTGTCTCAATTAATTGCCTGTCTTCATTTGCAAGTGATTCCATTCAGTATTTTTAACTACTGGTATTTGTAAGTAGAATATCATATCATCATTTGTAATAACTTGGCATAAAATGTGCCCTTCTGCTACAATGTTCTACAATGACTGTTAATTGCTTTTACTGCTGCTGCTACTGCTTTACTGCTATTACTGGTGCTGCTACTGCTAATGCATGTACCACTACTACTACTAGTACTACTACTACTACTACTACTATTACTGCTACTACTACTTCTACTACTACTACTACTACTACTACTACCACTATACTACTACTACTACTACTACTACTACTACTACTACTACTACTACTACTACTACTACTACTACTACTACTACTATTACTGCTACTACTACTTCTACTACTACTACTACTGCTACTACTACTTCTACTACTACTACTACTACTACTACTATTACGACAATAATGATGATGACAACGACAATGACAACTTCTACCCCCATTACTACCACTAGTCTGTAGTTTATTCTCTCTAGATTTTCCTCAGCAATATTTCATTTCCCCTTCCCGTTTCCCCTCCCCCCCCCCCCATGAAATCTTGGTGCCATCATTGTTTGCGTGTGAAAATATGGATGTTTCTGTGCCTTCTTTACTTACATGTACATGAGTAGTTCCTACTCACCATTGAGAAACTAAAGGGTGTATTAGATTGTAAATTGCACAGGTACTTAGGCTGTGAATTTTCATGAAGACTTAAGTTTATCAGAATTTGTTCATCCAAAAGGGGATGAAATACATTGTACTTGTCATTTTATGTTGTCTTCACATGCATTGTTCTATTCAATATGACATGAAAGACAATCAGGGAACACATTTCCTTCTTGTAGACAAGTTGTGTATAAAGCAACTTTTTATTAGAAAATTATTAAATGCTGTCAAATATTGTTCTAATATTTTACAAGCTGCAACATGTAATGAATACTGGTATTGAAATACACTGCAGCAAATGTATTCATGTTGAATTATGATGTATCATAATATTTTCGAATTGCATTTTATATTGATGAACTACTGACTTACTTCACAGACAATTTTGTTTTAGTGAATTTGATGTAAAGCAGTTTGGTATCTTTAAGATTGCAAGATTGTGTGTACAATGTGAATGATCAAAGGTCAATTACCAAATGTGACTGGGCATCACAAAACCAACAAAAAGTTGCATGCACCAATTTTATGGTGCCAAGGGTTAACCAGTTCGATCTTTATTTTATTTTATGTTATTTCTTCTTCTTTTTTTTTTTGGGGGGGGGGTTGAGATATTTTCTGATAGAGCAGTTCTTCTGCACACCCCTAGAATTTGGAATCCTAAAACAAATGGGAAAGTGGCTTTCAAAAAGAGTTTTTCTAGAACAAAGTTTTATGGAATTGTGTGATTAGGTATAACTTACAGGTCACTTTTCATTTCTTAAAAACCTTTCACACAACTCTTCACTTTCAGTTGTGCTAAGTTTTGAAAGGATGCTTGAATGTTGGTATTAGTCGTCACTCATGATTGAAATGTGCTATTGGGAATGTGCCAAATTTCAGCTTCAACTGAAGATCTCTTCATTGTGGTTGCTAAAGGGTCTTATATCCTGTTTTCTGTTCCATTCATTGCACAGTGCACAGCTTGGTAAGATTAAGTACTTGAATGGACCATGAACTTCATAGCCTCTTTTCTCACTAAACACTTTGTCAAAGTGTTTACTCTCTTTCCACCTTTTAGATACTAAGAGTCAAAATAAGCCTGAGCTTTTGATCCTAGCAGTATTTTCATCAGAAGCAAAATGATTAACATGTAGGGAAAGCAATTAACATGGACTACGCACAACCATCACAGTCTGAGGAGGGTTAGGGACACAGAACAATGAAAACAAAAGGGGTAGATTAGATCGAAAGCTCAGGCGCCCTTTTACTCCATTTTAAACCATAAATCGGATCGAATTAGCAGTTTTCAGTAGGCCCCCCCCCCCTACTATTTAGATACGTTTGGAAAGTGTTCCGAGTTATACATCATTTTAAAGTTTAAAATCTGCTCTTTCAGAATCTGCCTTACCTAAAAATCAATGTCTGGTGACTTTTTGGTAGTTTTGTGATGCAGGGTCACAAATGCTGAAGTCGCAGTTAGACAGGCTGTCTACAGCACTGTTTGCTATCTTCTCCAGTCATGACTTGTCCCAAAGAGACCAGGGCCCCATTTCATAAAAGGTTGATACGATAACAATTCTTGCTGGAATAGCAAGACAAGAATCCAGCTTCCTGATTGGCTGTTGCTATTGGAAGTTGCCATTCCAACAAGAGTTGCCATCCTAACATCTTTTATGAAATGGGGCCTAGGGGTCTACTTCATTGAAGTCTTATATGAGAGACTTTTTGTTCAGAAGACACTCTTATAAGAAAACTTCATGTAATGGATTTGAAAAATCACTCGTAGCTACTACATATGAGTGACTTTGGCCATTCTGAGATATAGGTAAAGACACTAATGTGATGATTTCATGAAATGGACCCCAGGCAATACAGATGAAGGAAGTGCCTTGCCTAGGGGCACTACGGCTGCACCAAGGGATTTGAACCCGGAACATTGTGATTGAATAGTCTATAGTCTTTTCCACTGGACCACAAAAGGTCCTCCAGTACTGGTAATAATTGTAGACTAATCACGATGCTTTACAGAGCGTTGAGCTATTACTATGTAGTAAAAAAAGATGGATGCCACATGAAATTTAAATGTTAATTGTCAGTATTAGGAATGTGATTACTGTATAAGCTCTTATTTTCATTGTACGTATGAGGAGGTCACCGACATTTTTTCGCGAGATGTCGTTTTCACGGATTTAAATCTGGGCAATGGCAAGTGCACTATTACCTTAGCGCATGGCGGGATTTTTGTGTGTTATCAAATTTGTCCTCCAACAGTAACTCGTGAAATTCACAAAAATTAAAGGGACTGTACAGTACTGGTTGAGGTGGGGATTCACGTTTTGAACATTCCTAAGTGAGATAATGAGAAACCTCTTCGGAAATATGAAAGAGCAAGTAATTTTAAGAAGGATTCAACATTTATTTGAGGAAAATTGGTTTTCAAATGGCTGAGATATCCAAAAAAGTGATGATAATAAAAGGCGACAGGCCACGCCTTTTATTAGGGTCTCTTTGTTTCACCTTGTTTTGGATATCTCAGCCATTTCAAAACTGATTTTCATCAAATAAACTTTTGATACACCTTAGAATTGCATGCTCTTTGACATCTTTTAGAGTGGTTTCTGAATATCTTGCAAAACGTTAAAAGCTAAATCCTCACCTCAACCAGAACTGTACACACCCTTTAAATCCTTGCAAAAATAACAACTCATACAGTAATCCATCTCTCAGGGGAAAAAAAAAAAGAAAATTATGCATGATTGACTCTGTGATACTTTGGGCTTGTAAAATTCCATTATGGATAGTAGTGTAGGTAATTAATAGGGCATTCCTTGCATATTGTGCTGCATTATTCTTTTATCAATCTGTCATTCATTTACTATGTTATTATCCTGCCGAGCTATGGACATGAAGTGTAAATATTTGGACTCTTTTACAGGAGGCAAATTGATTACTGACTGGTGGATAAATTGTGTAACACAAGTAATTGCTCCCAGGGGTTAACTATATATGTATGCTAAACACATTATTTTTACCAGTGAAGGTTTGAATTCTCCAGGGATTCAGTTTCTATCCCACCACATTATACTACTGAAGGGTTTTTAATATAGTGTACTTGAAAGTGATAAAGTGATTGTGATACATTCGTGTATATATTTGCCAGTGATCATAACAAGTGCCAAGATGGATAGGAAAATAGGCAGGGCCTTCTAGTATGTGTATCATCCCAAACTAAACATATCTGCTGATTTACATTACAGACGTGTCTGGGAAGACGCAATTAAATTTGCAAAATAATTTATGTGAAAGAGTTTTTGCCATGAACTGTACACCTGAACTAAGTAAGACTGACGGTTAGGTAGATATCCATGCTGTGCAAATTAGTTGTCTTTGTGTGTGTATGCCGTTGAAATATGTGTACATTATCATTGACCACCATCATGTTTTGATAGCAGATAATCACAGTTGAACTGTGGCATGTGTGTGTATTAAATAGAATCAACGAGTCGCTGATATTTAATATCATTTACTCCACTTTTAAATGAAGCACATTTGTGTCAAGTAGCTTTTTTATGATAGGCCTACCGAGCTTTACATTAAGTAATGTGCTTGTAAGTGGTATGTTCGTATGTATGTTTGTCTAAATCAATGCATGTGTGAATTTACATGTATGGGTGTCTGTAAGAATGCATGCATACTTCACAGTGTATGTACATGCATTTCTGAGAGAATAATATACACGTACATGTGTGTGTATTTGAATATACAAGTGTGTGTGTGTGTGTGTGTGTGTGTGTGTGTGTGTGTGTGTGTGCACATAATGTCCGTAATGTGTACCAATAAAGATGTACACATAATGTACATAAAATAGGGCTGGTATGTGTTTGTATGTGCATGTTGTGCATGCTCCCAGTATGCTGGTCAATGACATGTCATAAACTGGGGAAACTCTCCATGACTTGTCGGCTTTTTGACTGTCCAGACAGGAAGTGAAAAATTATGAACACTTTGAAGCACAGTTCATGCTCTGGAGTGATCTCTGTTTACATCATATTCACCATAAGTCCAAATATTGTAAAACCAGAAACATTGGCGGTATAAAACTTCCACGAATCAGAGCTTTTTAAGCAGAGTGAATCTTTCGCAAATCGCCACTGGCATTCAATGCATTGTGTAGGCAAACACATCTGCATGCACTTTTAATACTTTTGCAAATCTTAGCTCCTCATGAATGTCGCAAAAGTTTCATGCATGCAAAATTTCTGGGTTTCACAGTAATCTCTGTTTACATCATCATATTCACTGCAAATCCAAGTAAAGAAATCCACCGAACAAGCAAATGAGCAAGGACAAGAAAGTAGTTCAGGGGAATGATTAAAACAATTTATTTGCGAGAGGACAACCAAAACACAAGTATACATCATTTTTCTTTTCAAATAATTGATTGAACATTTCAAGTTAACACTGATGGAGAAAGCATCCACTAAGCCATAGGACTAACGTGCAGTACTTGTCTCCACAGCGCAAACCAAAGTGCTCACAAATTAAAAATCTCACGGGGTCGGTTTCACACGTAACATCGATTCGTACTCTACTGATGTGTATGAATTGTTAATGATTTAAGAGCCTGCCATCTAATTGATATTAATGTGAAGTTTACATTCTGGGTGTGTCTACAGCCTAGACTATGCATACAGTAAGCTGCAACATACTCTGTAACCAGTAGGAAAAACAAATGTACGAGAAAGGTAAAATCCTATTACACAAGTCTAATTCAGTACTTAGATCAATGAGATCTAGTGCATAGCACACTCAAGTTTGTTTTTTTTATGGTAGTTGAGAAGTATTAGATAATGTCTTGCATTTTCACAATTTCACACAGTTCATAAAGAACCTAATTAAGACTACACATTATTGGCAGTGTGGCTCATACAGACTAAAACTTGCTTCAGAAAGAGTTATCTTCATCAAAGTTTGGTTTGAATTGCAAATGTTCTAAGATAATGACTAAATACCCAATGCCTCTGCCACATTAGACCGCTCCGTGTGTGGCTTTGGTCCACTTGTTTCACATAAAGAAATGGAGCTATGTGAAACAAGTGAACACATGCACACACACAAAAACAAAAAAGAATACAGGCGTGGAATAAAAAGCCTGTGGTACAAGTTTTGATAAAATCCTTCATGAGACATAACAATCATACATTTTGTTTATTTCTTTCCTGCACCTCCATTTATCTATTCATCTATTTTCATTTTTTTTTGACTGCACAAGAATTATTCTTGTCGAAGGAAGGATTACACATTTTGGCAGAAATTCAAACGTTGAATACTATATTTGCCAAGGAAAAGTTATAAAAACTTTCAAATGCTCAAAAGTGTACTCACTAAGCAGCATTATGGCAAGAAGTCCAAAAAACGATTTTTATTCTTTTCCTCAAGTCGGCATGTGGACCTAACTGAAGCACAAATTACGAAAAATCATTTTTCTATTCCTGCATGCATGACGATGAATTTCTTCCAAGGTAAACACTTTATTTAAACAACATACCTCCTAAACATTCCCCTCTCCAGAAGCAGAAAGCCAAGCACATATAAGGTCTTGTCATGCAGCACTAGAGAGGAGACTGCATGCAGGTTTCACTGTCCCTGATGCTCACAAGCTGAAATCAGGACATTTCCTGTAATTGCGGCACTCATTCCTATTTCATCAGAGATAAATATGAGGACTGTTCTAATATCAAATGAAGGTGGTATTGATAAAAATTTTCTTTCCTAAATAGTAGCAATAAAAAGTGTAAGTAGTACAGCTCTGACATATAAGGGGTAAATTGGAGATGCATCTCATATCCTGACAAAAGATGGGTAGCGTAAAAAGAGCAGAGTTCCATGAAGGATTCTAGCAAAGGTCTTCCTTGGGCAATGCTTGGTCTGCCTGCATTGCTTCTCAAGGAATCGAAGCACCAGTGCCTCCGCTGCGGGCATCTGGTACCGCTCCTCCTTTGTGGGACCGGGAGGAGCGTCTGGTTTGGGGAGCAGCAGCTCCGGTGGCGGGAGCGAGCTGAGAACAGCGGTGCTGATGGCGCCAGGGGGAGCCTGGCGCTGGCTGGTTCGCATGAACAGCCGCTGTCTCGAGGTGTAGGGGCGGAAGGTCTGCCCGCTGTGAGCCTGTCCCAGTGCGCTGGGTCTGGCTCCACTGCTGCCCGTCGGTGGGCGGGAGGCTGCAGAGACGAGCGGACAGGTAGGATGGGCTTTCTGGTCGTTCTGAGGGCAGGGGCATTGGGTTCGAGTAAGTCAGTAGTAGGTCTCGCGTTCCACCCAGCCACCTGGGTTGTGGCGGAGGATGAAGCGGCGGCACTCGTCGTACACGAAGATGAGCAGGGAGAAGGGGAAGGCGGTGAACCACCAGCCGATGCGGATGGGGTACATGCGCAGACCGTTCTCAAGACCAGGGCAGTAGGACAGGAAGGCAGCCAGGGCTGTCTCGAAGAAGAGTCCAAAGTTGAGGACCCAGTTGCTGTAAGATAAAAACAACAGAGAATGGAAAAGATAACTACTACCGTGCCACACAGCTTTGCAGACCTTGTCAATCTGTCACTAAGGGAACACAGTAAAAACAACAATCGGTATACCTTCAGATAGTAGACACACAACACAAAGTTAACCTTTAGCATATGAATCAATACATAATCCTGTTTTGTTGCTTTCCAAACTCTGGTACCACCTTTGGCAAATATCTGACATTTTCCCCTTATGACAGATAAACATTGATATGTTTTGTTGGTCTAGTTGACTGAGCTTTTCCCCCAAGAAAGCTCACAGTTCAATCCCCGCCATGGCATTTCTGCTCTTGCATTGAAAATCATGTCACTCTATTCATGAATTCATGAATTCACATTCGATTGCTTCTACACAGTATCACAGATTTTCACTCACCTCATTCCCTGGTGGATGATGGAGTTGCGACGAGTCTTGCAGATGATCAGATCGGCCCACTGCACGATGACGATAGAGACGAAGAAAGCTGTGTGGCAGGTGTACTCCAGCTGCTTGCGCTGGTTGTATCCCTATGGGGCGGGACAGGACAAAGAGAAGGGAGTCAGTTGTGTTGAGGAGAGGCAAGTCATTGGTATTGGTATTGGCAACAGATTAAATTTCCCCATCACCAATCAGGGAGGCTTTTTATCTGCTCTTGCACAAGCAGCAAGACCTGGCAGCTCTGTGCTATGGTTAGAGGTAAAATGGTTCGACTTCAGAATACCAGTTTTCTTCATTTTCTCTCCTTTTTATCATGATTTATTCAGCAGTTCGTACTCAGATGAAGTATAAACGCAATGACAGTCTCATTCATAAAATCTATTATTCAAATTCAATCATATACTTTTAAAGCTTCGGTTGCCTAAATGTAAAACCGCACACACTGCATTTCTATTGGTTTGATTTTCTCCAAAAGCCAGGCTGACACATACGGGATGGAGATGATAAAATGAAACGAGAAAGAACCCAAAGGAGGGGAGAGGGGGTGTTGCCGAATTGGCCATATGGGCAAATGGGAGATATAGCCCTCTTGTGGTACAGCCCCGGAAGCAAGGACTGGACCGAGAAATGAATTCATCTGACCAACTCACCCACTGCTGACCATAGGAGTCTTCCACGTTCAAAACGGCCTTGTCATCCCACTTGCTGCGAATCATGATAAGGTCGTTAGGAAGGAAACCATTCTCTCCCATGATCACGAAGTAGGTGAAGAATCCAGCCGAAGCCTGCATCATACCTGCAAGACAACAACAAATCAACATTCATTATTACTGTATACAGCATATAATCAGCAAATCTAATTTTCCCACTACGGGACTCTCTGGCAATCTTGCAAGAGGTTAAATTTGCGATCTTGGAGTAAGGTTGAAATGAGAAATGTATGCGTGCACGCCATATTCATGTGGGGATCAGAGTCAAAATTATTTTTTACTCTGATATCATGCGACTTGCGAAATTTGCAAGTATTAAAACAGCATCGTACAAATTATCCTAACACTGGATGGTCTTACTTTCTTGGATATCAGAATTACGTCCATAGTCAGGGTAGCACATTTCACTTGTCCAATGTCTTCTGGAAAATGTAAACGGACAGTGTGCAGTATTTTCTGATGGATCCTTTCATTGTCCATCCCATCACAGTACAAATTGTGCTACTCCAAGGTGAACAAACAGCTTCAACACCTTGAGAAATCTTGGAGAATAATTAGTTTCAGATCTTGAGGATTGAAGAAAAGGTTCAAGCTTTAGGGAGCTATCCGTCTGGGAACAGCACAATGCTGTGGAGGAATTGGAAGTTAGTATTCATTTAACAAATGATTTTCATACATTATTGATTACAAATTTGTAATTGACTTGATGAAGATGACGAATTGTAAAGTTGTCACTTCTTTCAAATTAATAAATTCTTTGAGTCGAGTAGTTTTTATTGCCACTGATTGACAAGAGTGGTCAGTTCTTGCTCTGACACTCACCGATCTGACCATAGGACACGCTGATGAGGCGCTCGTTGACAAGTTTGTCGTTCTGTGGGTCGCGAGGACGACGCTTCATGATGTCCGACTCAGACTCCTCGTAGGCCAGGGAGATAGCTGGCACCTGGGACAACATTTACAGAAACACCATTAGCTGCCTGGTCTCTCCTAGCACTGCAGCTACAAACGTCTTGCAACAACAGTCGAGTGCGCACAAGTAAACATTATGGATCATTACAGAAATTAATTTGAAAGAAGCTAAGCCTTAGCTCCTAAATGACTATTTTCTTGACTCTATGAATGAGGCTTGTTTCCACTAATGAAATTTGCACACACAAAAAAAGAAAGAAAACGATCACAAAACAATACAGCATATTATTATACAGTATATATATATTGTTTTTGTTTGTTTGTTTTTTCAGTCAGAAGGTTCTTAGGCCATTTAGCTAAGTGTTTTTTTTACTCCTCCCCCATCTTCTTTCCAAGACCAGAAGTCCCATCCATGTTCATTTCAAAGATCTGTGAGATCACAAAAAGGGCTGCCAGAATTCATCATTCAAAATCATGGATGCTCCAAGGAGGGGATACAGGGTTAATACATGTGCATAACATGCATCTCAATAGGTGAAAATAGTTCTAAACTCAAGATTTTTATATTCTCTTGTCAAGTCATCAAGAGATAATTGAAGTTTATAGGGAGCCTTCTACAGAGGGGAAACTTGACATAGCTCAGCACACGACACAAAAATGGGACGCCATAAATCGAGAACTATTGTGCAAGTGGGTGTCAGAGATGCTGCCAATTACTAAAGTCGAGTCCCTGCTAGTGGTGCAGACTACCTACCAGATCGGTTCCCAGATCAATGCAGAGGATAGTGACTACACCAAGAGGCAGGGGAACGGAGGCCAGGATGAAGATCAGGAAGGGGCTGATCTCAGGGATGTTACTGGTCAGCGTGTAGGCGATGGACTTCTTCAAGTTGTCAAAGATCAGACGACCTGGCGGACATTAAAAAGGGCAGAGAAAAATGTCAGTCAGTACCTCTGAGCTAAAAAACACAAAACCAAATTTATTCTTTGTTTTGGATTATCTGTTGAAATATGAAGCAGCATGCAGCAGTATCATCCTTTCCTTCTGTACCCTTATTCTTCTTATTTTCAATACTTTTTTTTAGAGTGAAGTAATACTTGGTATACTTTTACATGCATGCATAAATGGGGTACTGCATTGTGCAGTTCCTGCTTTCTGCTAATCTTACAAACTGGCAACGAAAAGAACGTTTTTTTTGTTTTCTTCTTCTTTTCTGCGTGTAAATCATTCCAAATTTACCGAGCAGGTTAATACTATGTACGTAAAAAAGAGACTGCTGCAGGATAAAAATCATTCTAAGCTCACAGTCTGGTAGACCCATAACAAGGAGCACACAGGGGACCTTGGGACCATTTTCGTCAATATGGGGATGCCGGGACCATTTTCGTCAATATGGGGATGCCGGTCACATATTACGGCATAAAGGCAGCAAAATTCACGGCACAGGCACCCTAGTTCTCTATTGTCATCCAGAAATTGTTTGCGTGCATGAAATCTCAATTAAAATGATCATATAAGTATTTGTCTACACTATGCATTGAATTCAAGTGGTACTTCGCAAAATTTCATGCCGTCAAAAAGGCCATCAGCTCGAAAAATTTTTGGCGTGAATATTTATGGTTTTACGGTACCACAGCACAGTCGCTTGCTTTACAGGATATTAACCTTCCTCAACACCGGTCACAATGGAGGCAAAGTTGTCGTCCAGCAAGATCATGTCTGCTGCCTGTTTGCTGACGTCGCTACCGGCGATGCCCATGGCAACACCGATGTCGGCCTTCTTCAGGGCGGGAGAATCATTGACACCGTCACCGGTCACGGCCACGATGGCGCCGGCCCGCTGGCAACCTTCCACGATGATCAGTTTCTGTTGAGGTGAGGTACGGGCAAAGACGATCTCGGGGTGGTCGCTGAGGATCGAATCGAGGTGCTCCCGTGGCATGTCCTTCAGCTCGGAGCCGTGCACGACGATGGCCTTAGCCTCCCTGCATACAGAAGCCACAAAACCATCAGTCCCACATATCCTATTTTCTGTACATCTTTAACAGTATAAAGAATCAGTTCTTTTCTATCCTCCTTGAACTTTTGATGTGGCGCTTAGGTCAACAGCGGACATCATTCACCGACTTGAAATCAATGCACAAATGGAACATTGTTTGGCATATACAGAATCTTTGCTTATCTATGTGCCTTGACTGTATTAACCTACTTATACCAAGTGAGTAACACAGTTGAGAGAGAAGTTCATAAATTGCCCCCCCCCCCCCCCCCCCCCCCCCCCCCCCCCCCCCCGGAAATAAGGAAGAATAAAATAAATAAACCCTGCATCATTACAGAATTTTGATACTTTTCATTATAAAGGATAACTGAACTAGCAAATAAAGCAAACCCTGATGTACCCTACTCAAAACGCTGTGCATCTGAACAATGCAAGATATGAAAAGCCTCTTTTAACATTCTGCTTGAATAGTTGTCTGTGACTTACTTTACTCATTCAGTGTGAAAAAGTACTCTTTACAAGATTGGAAGACAAAAAACCTGCTCAGAGTGGCTACATGGAATGAGACTGTATCATTAACATCAACGCACAAGCATGAAAGTTATTAACATTTCATATAAAGGGGCATTCCAGACGATTTTCATAATTTCACATCATGTAGTTCATAAATCGACAGCTCCATGTATAGATTCATGGAATTTATTGAGGTCCTTGATCAGAAAAACCAATAAACTGAAAATCTTTAAACAATAACAATAACATCAGAGCCTCACATATTTCAGAAATGTAGTGTCAGTGTAATTCCATTACAATACCACTTGCTCAACAAGTTCACCTGTGAAGAATCTATGCATGCCTTCTTCTTTTGTTCTGCTTCCTTGAGCCCCAATTCATGCATTTTTTTTTTTTTTTTTTTGGTGAGACTGCCATGTCATCATCCTTGTTCACTGCAATTTGTTATAGATTTTGAAAACATTCTCATTCCTCATCCCAATCACTATAAATTCTGAAACTCTCTACTCAGTTCAACTGATTTATAGTTGTTCAAACATAAAATTCTGAAAATCATTTGGAGGTCCCCTTTATGTAGCTGCGAGGTTGGGGGTGGGGGAAGCTGGGGGAGGCTTGGGGCGGGGGGGGGGGGGGGGGGAGAAGTCAGAGAGGGAAGGGGAGGCAGAGGGCGAGAGGGCGAGAAGAAGAAGGAGACTTACTTTGGATTGACCTGCTCCACTGCGATGCCCTTGCGCTGGGCGATGTCGTCGCGTGTCTCGTTGCCCTCGGAGATGATGCCGACGCCCTTAGCGATGGCCTTGGCTGTGATGGGATGGTCACCGGTAACCATGATGACCTGGTCAGGAGAGTGGACATACAACAAGTTAACTTCACTGATACTGTAAAGGTGGATATTTTCGTGCACATACATTTTTGCCAAGTAAGATGAATTGGGAGAGCGTTCTTTTTTTTTTCCCCACGGAATCAAGACATTACATAGTGGTACATAAAACAAGCAAAATTACTCATGTACTTTCACTTTCATGCCTTTCTATGAGTGTGAAATGCATGAAAACTTCTACTCCCCGAAAAATTTTCACCTTCACAGTACCTTTTCAAAAACACTGCTAGTTTCATGTGGCTACTAATGCATGTCATAAAACAGGGCAAAAGAATAGTACAGCTAATATCTATAAAAGTCACCAGGTGTAAGTACTGTAAAACCAGACATATGCATGGCATAAAAAACTTTCATAATGAAGCATTCATATGCATTGTGTAGAAGCATTCAATTGCATTCATATGCATAGTGAAGACAAACATTTTTGCTAATCTTGGCTTTCCGCAAAATATGCGAAGGTTTCATGCACATGAAAATTTCTGGTTTCACTGTAGATGCATGCAGAATGAACTGACTGTTGAAAGACTCGCACCCTGAAATGACAGGATTTTGTATTTTCAGCCACACATGTGTAAGTGGATACTTGTTCATAATCAACATACTCAGTACATGAGACACACAGCCCAAACTATGCAGCGGAGGTTGATCAGGGACATAGAGAATGGTCTCACCTTGATACCGGCGGATCGGCATTTGCCGACAGCGTCGGGGACAGCAGCACGGGGCGGGTCAATCATGGACATGAGTCCAACGAAGCAGAGCTTCTCCAGGGGGAAGTTGACATCGTCGGCGTCGAAGGCGAAGCCCTTGGGGAACTGGTCAGCGGGCAGGAAGTAGTGACAGAATCCTGCGAGAGATAGGACAAGGCATGTTAGGATTGGACGGCCAAACATCTAAGCCCCACTGAGCAGCACGCGATTTCATCTCATACACTTACAGTTTAGCATATTTTGTGCATCAGTACTGCACGTCTCGCAAATCCCTAGCAAACAGTGAATGCACAGCAAGTATTGAAACTGAATTCACTACTTATGTTTGATGAATGCAGAGAAATTACCAGTATATTGTGCATATTTTGATGCCTTTCCCCAAAAACTTCATGTTTTTACATTCCTACTTTTGCAGAGCACGAAATTCATGAACAGTTTCACCAAAGTCATTCCAGCTGAACAGCATGTGAATGTCAAATTTAGTTATACCACTGTAAAGATTTCAAGAGATCACAATTTCTGGAAACATTGAAACCCTCCTTGCCAGCCATTCCTTGCTCCCCAACCCCATCCCCCCCCCCCCCAAAAAAAAAAGAAAGAGAAATCACAAAGAGGTTTTACAAGACTGCTTCTCAGGGACCCTTGAGATTACTCACCAAGCACACGCTCTCCCAGTCCTCCCAGCTCCAGGTAGGCATTGTTGAAAGCAGTCTGCATGTCCTCGGTCATGTCCTGCTCCTGCCCCTTGATGAGGATGGAGGTGCAGCGGTCGAGGATGCGCTCGGGGGCGCCCTTCATGACGAGCAGGTAGCGGTCATCGTCTTTGACCTCATGGATAGACACCTGGGCGAGAAAAGTAGTGGGCACAATTTTAAATTACTTTTTCTCCATTTCCAACATACTCCTTTAAGACATATATACAATATAAAAAATAAATAAACAAAAGAGTGTCAACAGAAGTAACCACGGCCATGTTTTATGAGGAGTTAAAATTGATCATATAGTTGATTTCAACTGTAAGTCTATGGCAGTCTGTGTGGTAATGAAATTTAAAATCAATCTTATCTTTTGATTAAACGGGGCCCAGTATTAGTAATTAAATATAATATCAATAAGATACAAAGTATAATATCTAAGATGTAAACATAATGATTAGTATAAACAAATAAATAAAAAATATAATAATAAATACTGTAAGACAAAATTAATTTGATAAGACCAAAAGAAGCATTAGTACTCTGACATGGCCAAGAGGCCATTGGTTGGTTGAAGCCTACAGACTCCCCCACATCCAAGCCCTGCACAAGATTCCTCTACAAAATGGTTACATTAATGAATCGTAAGTGTTGGAAGTACAAATGAACTCTGGCTCACCTGGTATTTGTTGGTGGAGTTGAAGGGGATCTCGCACACCTTCTTGTGCTTGCTGCGGTACTCGGTCACGCTAAACATGGAAAGCTCGACGCACTTGACGAGAGCAGACTCCGAGGCGTCGCCAGTCGTCTCCCTGTAGGTGGGCAATGAAGCATATCATCTCTGAAACTTTGGTAGATTTGGTGGATTTACACACTGCGTGGCCAGCGTTCAACAACAGTTACTGTTTGCATTTATAAACCTGTGAGGCACGATGTAGGCTCAAGTCATTTGCTGACTACAACACAGGGATGCCAGTTAGAATCAATGCGAGGTCCTACAAAACATCTATGTGAAGCCTCTTTGTACATGAACAAGCCTGAACTCTGAAACTGCAAGGGCGTGAATTCAGGCTTTTGACTGAAAACTGGCATCCCTGATTACTACTCAGGTGACTGCTTGTGAGTGTGTGTGTGTGTGTGTGTGTGTGTGTGTGTGTGTGTGTGTGTGTGTGTGTGTGTGTGTGTGTGTGTGTGTGTGTGTCGTGGGGAGAATTATATAGCAATTGCTCACATTTCTTTCTATAGGAAGTATGCTGGAGTCTTCCACACAAATGAGTTGCCACACTCTGACAGAGAGTGCCTTCATGCTATGTAATATTGGAGGGATGGCGTAGTTTTGTCTCTTCCCAGAGATGACCTCGACTCAGTTGGCCTCTAACAAGAAAGTCTTGATTTGACATAAGTATAAGCCCACTGATCATTCAAACTTACACTGTACATGTGGAATATTTCACTGTATGGACAGCACTGCCCCATGGTCAGCAAGAACCAAATGTCCATGGAAACTACAGAACACTGACAATTACCAGAGCTGCCAACTTTTGAGAAAGCCTTTCAGTACTTTGATGGCTGAAAATCAGTAATTTTCACCTTTTTTGAGTGAAAATCAGTAATCCTTCAGTGTAATAGAATATATCACAGACAATGATTTCTGAAATCAGTAATTTGCCTGTAACTTTCAGTATTCTTCTCCAATTTCAGTAGAAATTACTGAAGTACTAGTTGGCAGCTTTGAATTACACCCCCCACCTCCTCCCCGGCTATATACTGGTTATTGATAAGGCTAGAGTAAAGATTAGGGTTAGAGTTAGGTGTATGTAAGGATTAGATTCAGGATTACGATTAGGATTCAGGGAATGGGAAGGGTCTCGGGTAATTGCTGTAGACCCCTGACATACAATGTTTAAATGCGCACACTTTTGCGTCTTCTTCCACAAAAGTTTCCACTCTCTAGGTATTGGTTTTCCAATGGGCTTTACCTCTTTAGGATGGGGACGTTCTCCTGGCCAGCCTTGAACTCGGAGCGGTTGCAGAGACAGGCGATGCGAGCAAGGGACATCCAGGTGGGAGAGGACTTGTCAAACTGACCACCTGTGAATCAACATGGCATGCAGAACTAATCAGCACCACAGCCATCAAGGACTCGGAGGGTTTCCATAGCTGACAACCGGTCTGTGTACAATTTACTCATCTTTCCAGTGAATATGACTTATTGTAGGTTATTTTTGCATAGAGGCACACATTACAGTTACGGAAAAAATTGCTCATATGCAGAATTTTACAAGGCCAAGGCCATAACGGTCATATCATGCTGAAAGTAATAGAAATTACTAAATTTACTAATAGTTGGTGGCTATAGGATTCCATACCTCATGAGACCTCTCTTCCGAGATTCTTATAAATGAAGAAACTGGCCGACATTGCACTTCACCAACAGTTCTTGCAAACTTGAACAAGCATATTTTAGATTGAAACAGACGTTTCTCTAGACATACACAAGTTTTTCTCTTGTTGATTACAGTGGAGGAGATTAGAGTCCAGATGTAACAATATCAAGAACAAACACAAAAATCACTGAGGTAAGGCCAAATGTACTCTGTAAACAGAAATGGAAATACATCCAATCTAGTTCAAGTAAACAATAACTTTCACTCACCACTCTGATCCTCTGTGGTGTCAGCCTCAACGATGGTATTGTCAAACCACATGTGGGCGACGGTCATCCTGTTCTGAGTAAGCGTTCCGGTCTTGTCCGAGCAGATGGTGGAGGTACTGCCCAGAGTCTCTACAGCTTCCAGGTTCTTGACCAGACAGTTCTTGCTGGCCATACGCTTGGCGGTCAGCGTCAGACACACCTAGTGGATGGGAGCAAAAGTTGAGTTAGCAAAGTTGCCAGATTATACAGCACTGAAAGTGACATTTTCTTCTATGTTAACATAATCACAGATTCTACGTTTTTACTTTCCACCATCTCCTGGGCTTCACCTAACTTGCAGTAATCAGTTTCACAAGTTTCTTATGGACTATGCCAAGATCATATGCAATGGAAGAGAGAGAATTTAGGTTTCCAGACAGTGGACTATGGGCAGGTGACTACACAGCACGCTCTGATCAGGAATGCTACCATCAGTGTAAAGCCAGAAACGGCAACTTACGGTCACGGTGGCGAGGAGACCCTCGGGCACGTTGGCCACGATGATACCGATGAGGAACACGCAGGCCTCCAGCCAGCCGTAACCCAGCGGGAAGGAGAGGATGAAGAAGGAGACTCCCAAGAACACGGCCACGGAGGTAATGATGTGGATGAAATGCTCAATCTCCTTGGCGATGGGGGTGTCGCCGACGTCCAGACCGGAGGCCAGATTGGCAATGCGGCCCATGACGGTGGAGTCTCCACAGTTGATGACGATTCCGCGAGCAGTGCCTGAGAAGAACCCAGCAGCAAAGGTGTAATTTTTTTCTTTTCTTTACAAAATAAGAGATCACTTGAGTAGCTCTATTTTCCTGAGATTCTGGAAAAATTGTAAACTTCCGAGTGCATCTCTTTGCATTACCAAGTTGAAATAAAAATTTGTATTTTAGGCTGAGATATTCAGATCTTTGACATGCCACACAAACATAGATAATTGCAGTAACATAGCAATATCTTGGATTCTACCCTCAACTCCGGGACAGTACAGAAACTCTGTCAGAACCACCAACCTACATCCTGTTGACTTCAAACATACGATTTACAAGCATGTTACCGATTGGACTAAAGGAGTTCAATGGAAAAGCTGCAACTGTATTTTGTTTTGTTTTTGTATTTACATCAATGCATGTGCTTTCTCAGCCTGCATGGAATGCTGAGTATACTTCTCTGAATCTCCTTGCATGCATACCCAGAAGCCAAAGTTGGCACTCACAGAACCAGAGCAGTTCTGCGACTCAATTTGATTCAACAGTCATCGTTTCTGAGAAGGCTGGGAAAACAGGCATGACCCCAACTCCTCAAATATACTTCAATCTCAGAGCTAATTTGCCCATGGTTGTGACTAACCTTCTACAGCATTGAACCCAACCCTAGGAATGGACCTCAATCTCAGAGCTAATTTGCCCATGGTTGTAAGACTTACCTTTGACAGCATTGAACCCAACCATAGGAATATACTTCTTTCTCAAAGCGAATTTGCCAACGGTCGTGACTTAACTTTCGATGGTACTGAACCCAATTTTAAGAATATACTTCATTCTCAGAGCTAATTTGCCCATGGTTGTAAGACTTACCTTCAACAGCATTGGTAGAGAAGAAAGCAATGTTCCTGGTCTCAAGAGGATTGTCACTGGTGAAGTCCGAGCTACGGGACTGGGGCTCCGACTCTCCGGTGAGGGAAGAGTTGTCCACCTGTAACCCAGTAGAATGAAATCACTACATTAGACTTGCAGAGTCTTTGCATGGGTCTCATTCCTTTAATCTCCTCCCATTAGTTCATGCACTGCACAAAGTTATCATTCATGTCGTGTTTGTCTCACCCATCATCAACAACAACAACACTAATAATAATAATAATAATAATAATAACAATAATAATAATAACTAGACTCGGAATTTGTCAACACTGACAAATTAGGTGATCCGATCTCTTCGAAAGTCAATGATTTGAGTCCTGATCCCAATAGGCATGACCGTAAAGGTTCATCTGTGGTTATGGACATTGGCCGTGTGATGTTTGGATTCTCATTTAAAAAAAAGGGAGTCGGGTTTGCCATCTTTGGTACCATATTCCGTATACACTATAACGAAGATACAGAATAAAGTATATTTGACCATTGACCCCACTTTGCACAGCCAAGATGGCATCTGAGAAAGAAATGGTTATTTTGTGAAATGATCCTGGTAACGTGATCTTTGTGTGTGCAAAATATTGGAAAGATAGGACATGTATTCACCAAGATACAGGATGAAACATTTATGACCTTTGACCCTAATTTACATACCCAAGATGGTGTCTGATCAAGAAGTTCTTATTTTATGAAATAATGTAGGTGACATGAACTAAACATGTGCAAAATATGGGATTGATAACCATTGTTGTTCTTCATCTATTGCACAGAATGTAGTAGAAAGAAAGAAAAATAAAGAAAAAATTATGTTATTTTATAGAAATTTGAAGGAGAAGCATTAAAAAATCAGAAAAAGATAAAAATAGGAAGGGAGATTAAGACTAAATAAAGAAAAAGAAGAAAAAAAGAGTTTGAAAAAAAAAAATATTGGCAAGGGTGAGGCTCGAACCAGGGACCTTAGGATTACGAGTCGGATGCGCTATGCAATGACCTATTTCATGCTCCATAGGCCCTGTGTATTAAGCAAAATGACGCTGCATCGAAGCCACGTGCCATTTTCAACCAAGTTTTTCGACGTGATGCCGGCCTCGTATGAAAAAATGGAGGGCACATTAACGATAGCCCAAAGTCTCAGCTACAACATACTAAAATCTGGGAAAAATTCACCGAAGCATAAGTGAGCTAATGCTCGAAAAAGATAGTCATGTCAATTTTCAGTGCCAGAAAAACTGCTCTCCCATAGAGATAACACGTAAACTGGTCAAATTTGACAAGATTACATTTAATCCATTTTTACGAGGTGATGCCGCCATCCAATCAAAATGTTGTAATTACATTAATGAAAGAACATTTAATAAGCTACAACATACTGAAATCTGGGTGAAAATTGGCAAAGGATAAGTGAGATACGCCCAAGTAAACTTGAAAATTGATGACGTCATTTTGAAAATTTACTTTTTTTACTTTATTAAGAAATTTGATATCTTTGAATCACTTTTTCAGTATCGCCAACCCATAAACTGACATGTACAACTCATCAGCTTTCAGAATATGTAAAGAAAATTGGGGGTCACCGTCCATCCTGACGAGTAAAATCGGATTTAAAATTGGCGGTTTTGGGGCATTGTTGTACTGTATATCGCCATTGACGCGCGCGCGGAATTTCAACTTTGACAGTCCCGTATGACGTCATATTGAGTCGGATTGACTTGAAACTTGCTAGAAATATTCCTTGACTTTTCAGACATCCGATAAATGTAAAAAATCGGGAAATTTCTGTTGCATATGAGCTGTACGTGCGTATATGTGCGCGCGCGTACGCGTCCGTCCAATTTTTTCAATTTTTCAAAAAATGCTCCAAATGGTCTGAAACGTATGCAAAACTAGATATATCGCTACGGCTACTGATATGCCTCCGCCATAATGCATGGTTCTCCTAATAGGTCTATAGTACAATGTCTTGACAATGTGTGATGACAGTTTCACACAATTGGCAAAATATTAAAATGACAGGTTTGACATAAATGTGCTGAATGTTCACTTTCCTAGAACTAGGTTCAATTGGATGAATGATTAAAATGTCAGAGTGCGGGTATTTGGGGAACTGATGATTTTTACTTGACTTTTGACCCTTTTATAAGTTTATGCATTGAGTAATTTTCAAGGTATTGAGAAAAAGTGTAATTTCAGTATCAAATGGGAAAATAGCATTATCTAAACCTGGCCTTTGACCTTTGACCTCACAGTTCCAAAGAGAATCACTGTTAGGTTGAACATGCATAAATATGTAAGTTTCATGATGATACCTTGAGTTACTTTTGAGATATGGAGGAAAAAGTGCAATTCAGCACTTTCATTTGAACTTTTGACCTTTGACCTTTTGGCAAGAAACTTCCCACAGAATATATATTGGGTAATACATGCCATACATCAAGTTAAAAAAAAAAACCTTCAGGCATATTGCATTTTAAGGAAAGTAGTGATATTTTGAGGAGTTGACCTTGACCTTTGACCCCTGACCTTTGACCCATGACCCCCAACTTCCCTAGATAATCACTGCCTATCGGTACAAGCATATATACTAAGTTCCATGAAGATACCTTGAACCATTTGCGAGATATGGAGAAAAACATGAAATTTCAATTTTTTTTTTCACAAAATAACCTGTGACCTTTGACCTTTGACCCTGTGACCCTAAAATCCACACAAAGTATTATCCCCCAAGGATATACCCTCATACCAAGTTTGATGTAAAACCACCACACGGTTCTTGAGATATCGACAAAAACAAAACGGGACGGACGGACGTACGGACGGACGTACGGACGGACGTACGGACGGACGTACGGACGTACGGACGTACGGACGGACGGACGGACGGACGGACGACCCGAAAACATAATGCCTCCGGCCACTTCGTTGCGGAGGCATAAAAAATTTGAGCTTGATTGGAGCATACAAATATTTCAACGCGCGCGTACGCGCACGTCTTTACGATGCGAGGAATTCTGAAAATATGGGTAGAATTCCCTTGAATTGAAATTTATGTGACGTAAATTTCATTGAGAAATTCCACTCCATTAATGAGATATGATTGAAAATGTGTTTTCATATAATGACGTCATAGTGACGTCACGGTCGACTGATCACTACGATTTTACTTGACATGTCGTCTTTGGGACATGATACACATATGGTATAAGTTTGACATTCATAGGCAATGCACTTTCTGAGCTAGTCTCTACACAACTTTTGCGGAGAAATAAAGAAGAAGAAGAAGAAGAAGAAGAAGAACAAAGAATCAGTACAGATACAGAAGGTGATCCGAGAGGATTCTCGGATCACCTAATAATAATAATAATAATAATATCAATAATGATGATAATAATAATAATAATAATGACAGGGTGGTCCACAACTTGAAATTTTAGCATGTTGCAAGCTCAGAATCTGAGAATATTGCAGAAATTGAATATGCGCGGAGCGCACACGATGAGTACGTAGTACGCAATATTTTGCTGCTTATCTCTCTTTGCTTACATTCAATGTTCTCTCTCATGTTTTGCACACAAATATCTAAAGTACCTGGTAGTTTGATGTTTCTTATGTTATGCACATGTTTTGCACATTTTTGAATTCTTTTACTTTGAGCTTGTTGCAAATTCTTGAGGATGTTGCATAGCATGTTGCTGGCTTTTTAGGATGTTGCACAAGAATTTTAGCATGTTGCAGCGACATGCTAAAACCCCTCATGGACCACCCTGAATGATAGTAATAATGATAATAATAATAATAATAATAATAATAATAATAATAATAATAATAATAATAATAATAATAATAATAATAATAATAATAATATCTAAGACAGCGCATAATAAAAGTATAAGTCTCTATGCTTTTACATTCATAACATAATGCATAAACAGAAAAAGCAAAAAAAACAAACAACTTAATCTACAGAATATTACAGAGTATAACAGTGCAAAAATCTGTAAGTTTTTAGTGAGTTCTTGAAGCTGTTGACAGTTGATGCATCTCGGAGTTGGGGAGGAAGAGAGTTCTAGAGTGTTGGCGCTAAGGTGCTGAAAGCACGCAGCCCATGGTACTTAGTATTAACCCTGGGTGTTTGGAGAGGTTCAGATTCTGTCTCTTCAAAACACAAAAAATCACCATATTGACATAAACTGCATGACATCACATTCTTTTTTTTCCTCTCTTTCTTCTCTTCTTCCTGCAGTATCTTCAAATTAAGTGTAATATATAAAGCATTCTTGAGGAAATATTGTATGTATGCCAAATATTTCACGCGCGGTTTTTATTTTTGTGAGTCAGGTGCTATTCACGCCTTTATGCCAATATATTACCTCTGATCCTGACATGAATGTGACGTGTATGCATATATTTCTAAGTTCAAACTGTACTCCACAATTGCGAATTTAGCCACATGCAAAATATAACGAAAGTCCCAAGTCCAAAAAATTTGACTCGCTAAGGAAATGCCTTAAACAGTACTACATTGTAGGTAGTACATACTGTAACACCGAGACAAGGTATATTGCTTTAATTGACTGGGATAAAAAAAAGTGTGTTTTTCGAACACTAGCCATAGCTTTCTCTTCCTGCCTCTCTCTCCTCCTGTACTTAATCCATTTATAAAACATTACATCAATATTTTATCATTTCATTCAATTCTTTCATTCTGCATCAAGGCATACTGACTTACTTTGAATGACTTGGAGTCAACCACCCTGATGTCGGCCGGGATACGATCACCACCCTTGACTTCCACGATGTCGCCAAGGACCACGCCCTCGGCATTGATGGAGTGCCATTCCCCACCACGGAGGACCAGGGCTTCCTAGAAGACAGGAAAGAAAATGCAGCAGACTCGGTAAATTTCAAGTTGTGTTCGTATTTGGACCGCATCAAGCTAAACAATAAGAATAATCTTCCATAACATTACACTGACATTATAAAATTGGGTATTATAAAAAAAAAAAAAAATCACTGGTTGCCATAATATATTTCAATACCTCGGTATAGTTTGGTGACAAATCTCAATTTCATTAAAAAATGAGCAAAGAAAATGAGATTCCATCGCGATGGAATCTCATATTCTTTGTTCATTTTTCATTATATATATCTTTCCCGTCAGTTTCTCTTTAATTGCAACAATCGTATTTCAATTTCAATGGGAACATACAAAGGACTTCATTCCACACACAGTTTTTAAACTGTAATACCAAACATTTTTGCACAATGCAGATATTTCAATTTTGCAAATTTTGCGAGAGCCCAGATTCACAAAATTATAATGTACACTAAAGTTCTTGTCTACACTATATGCATTGAATGCCAGTGACAATTCATGAAAATTTCACATCACGAAAAAGGTCGTTGGTTCAATTCGCGAAATTTCATGCCGTGATAATTTCTTGCTTTACAGCACTTATATATTTGCTCTGATGGATTCCCGACACCACATCAGGGCCCCATTTCATAAAACTTACTATCAATATAAAGTTATGATAGTTGCTTTAAGCTACTAAAATCCTTGCATCTGATTGGCTGAGAGCAAATCTGCCAAAGAAATGTAGCAGTTGTTACTGATAACAAGTTTTACGAAATGGGACCAAGGACTAGAGGCATGGCCCCTTTCACATCGAATCGCTGCAGTACTAACCTGTGGGACCATGTTCTTGAAGGATTCCATTATCTTGGAGCTCTTTGCTTCCTGGTAGTAGGAGAAGCAGCCGGTGATGATCACCACACCTGCCAGCACAATTCCAAGGTACAGCTGCAAAGAGACAATGCACATGTTGGCCTTTAATAACCTTGAAATGGCATAACTTTCCTCATATTCAAAGGCTACACTCAACAGAAAATTATGCATGGGACTGAGCATCCTTTCTGTTCATCAGAACACACATTCTCTATTTTATAAGCAAGATTTGAAGCAGCATTAGTTATTCCAAGGTTCTCAATAAATAACAAGGAGAAGTTGGGCAGAAAACCCTAAAATATAATGCATATGGTATCCTTTGAAATGGATGCATACAAAAGGAGATTTGTGCTAAGCAATGTTCAAAATTGGGGGGAATATGAGTAAGAATTTTCAATTGAAGAAGTACCAGGTATGCATTACAAATGGTAATCCCCTTTCTCAACAAAAGAGAGCAGAACTGCGAGTGGAATTTTTTTTTCTTCTTTGTTTTCTTTTTTTTTTGTGCTGAGCACTATTCAAAATTGGGGGAAAAAAATCTGTGTAGGCAAGGTTCATACTGCAGGCAATAAAATAAGGCAGGGCTAAGTATTAGCGGTGGCCTGGTGGCCCTGGGCCACCAAATTTTGGAAAAGGCTATCATTTGGTGGCCCAATCAGACACTAAAGAGTCAAATTTAATGATGTTTTGGTCTACAATGGGCCACTATGTTTCTTTTTCGGGACACCAAAAGTTCGGATTTTAAGATTTTAGTGGCCCGAATGGGCCATCAGAGAAAAAAGTTAGCGTCGGGCCCTGAATATGGTTTCAAATATGTTATAGAGAAACAAAAAGATGAGAAGTGATGCTCACATTGTCACTGCTGGGCTCATCCTTTGTGGCCGCCTCGATACCGTAGGCAAGAAAACAGAGGATGGATCCGATCCAGAGCAAGGTGGAGAAACCGCCAAAGAGCTGCTGGCAGAACTTCACCCACTCCGGTGTCTTCGGCGGAGGGGTGAGGGCGTTAGGGCCATCCCGGGCCAGCACGTCGGCAGCCTGGGCTGGGGTCAGACCCTGTGAGGGATAACGAAAGAGAGGAAAAGAGCTGAGAAGTGAACACGGAATATGTTTGGAGGCCAACATTACGGCAGTCCACAAATTGAAATTTGAGCATGTCGAGAGCTGTGAATGTCAGAAATTGTATGCATAGAGCACATATCAGGTGCATGTGGTGCACAAAATACTTTGCAAACCATAGGTCTCCAGTAAATGAAAGAGAGCAGAGAGAGAAGGGGGGTGGGGAACACAACAGGGAGAGAAGAACAAAGAGGAGCCTTAGATACAATATGAGGAATATCTTCTCAATGTCATAATACCGCCTGGTAGAAAAGTTATATGACAAATATTAAATAATTATGATCACGATCATTAAATCCATCTTCTGCAAGCAAGTGATTTTTACATTTCATTCAAACATACAAAGACAAAGAGTGAGACAGCAATGGGTACTCACACTGTTGAGGTTTGAGTTCAGGCGAGCCACCAGAGCTTCCATCGGAATCTTGTGGTCGTCCTGATAGGGAAAAAGATTAAAATTGCAAATCAATCAGAGAGAGAAAATGCATTTCCCCTAAAATAAAACTAAACATAACAAAAAACAAAAACATCTGAGCACAGACCTCTTGTCCCTGCCCTTTTTGGACCTACTCGGTACACATGCTAGCCTGCACGCAAAAATATGAATTAAAACTATACACAAATTTTGAGATATATGTCAGAAAGGTGTTTCTGTCAACATCTTAACATGTTACATGAGCATAGTCATACGATATCTCAATACCTGGATCACATGTATGATATAATTGAGAATGATCATTAAAAAAAAATGACTTTAAAAATATGATACACAGAATGATCACTACTTTTAATCCAATATTGCAGTTAGAATATCAGCTCTACAAAAAATTAGTGGCAACTTTGATGTAACTTTCCCCTATTTATGATTACGCAATGTGCATTCATAAGACAACTACTAAAAAGACAGGTCATCAAAATAAATGCAAAAGAAATATAACAAACAACAAATGAAACAGGAACGTACGAGTGAATGGGGAAATAATGACAATTTCGTCTACTTCCCCTGCAACAAGGAGCTCTTAGGCAAAGGCATGCAATCTAGTTCATGAAGGGAAGCAACTGTGATAGAACTCTTTTTTTTTTTTTGATGCTGTGTTTTTCTGTATCATTCAATAAATAAGCATCATATATACCTTGAATCAAGCATTTGACTAAAGAAAAATGGAAAAATATCAACCGCAAGAAAATAAAATCAGGCATACAATGTAGCTGCAGTATCTGCTATTTCCTCTTCTCAACACAGTGACATATGCCACGAAATCAACCTAAAATGTTACATAAACACATGCACAAAAATTGTACTCAGGAAATAGTAGAAAAGACAAATTTATAACAAGATTAGTATTGGAACCGATCAATTCCAATATGGGGACAAAAATCCCTTTCCCAAATGGCTCGGATTACGGCTGGTAACAATAAATTCCAACAAAACTTGACCAGCAGACAACCGTAAATAATCCAATGTTTGAATTTTCACTATCTCTTACCATCTCTGCCTCTTTCTTTAACTCATCAAGGCTGGCTTTTTTCTTTGGACGCTTCATAGAAATACAATTTTTTTTTCTTTCAAGTATGAACATGACTGACAAGATTATAAATCATATGTTTTGTTGCTATTTCTTCAGCTACAATTTGTAGCTATCAATATCGTAACAAGTCATATACTGTAAGAATACAATCTTTCATGAATGCTGCTTTTTTGTGCACCTTCCAGTATTAAACATCTGATTGCCCAAGTTACGAGCATTTACACATGTTGTATGACACAACACCATGCAGAAATTTTCTCTCTTGTGTATTCAGTATGAACTTTTAAGATCTATATATATTTCACATAAAAGAGTTCTTGTTCCCAATACAATACACAGATACATGGCACAAAAATGCACAGTAAAAATGCAAATTTGCGAAATGATTTTCATGTATGATGATTTATTTGTGTGCCCGGGATAATGAGGCAAGTGCAGAGAATTCTGGGCACATCGCCCCGGAGAATGACGCGAATGCTCGAGAGACCCATACACCCTGTATTACAGTGTGTGAATACCACGCACCTCGCACGCATTTGCGTCGTTTTCTCGGGCACACCTTCCTTGAATTGTGTGCGCTCGCGCTGTTCTCCCAGACACACAACAATTTACCATTTTTAGCAAAAATTCAAAGACTACTTTCTGAGGCTACCTGTACTTCTCTGGCATTTCTACTACACTTTGGCTAAATGTCCAGTGAAGCAATCCCACAAGTTCCTACGGTCACTAAATTATGTTGGTACTGATGGCCTTTATATGCAACTTACAAATTCCATTTCCTTCTTCAATTCATCCAGATCCTTCTTTTTCTGCTTCTTGCCCTTCTTGGGCTTTCCGGATGCATTGCGGCCATCGTCCGGAACCTCCGTCTGGACGGCCACGCGGTAACTTTCGCCGCGGCCCTGTAGAGACAAAACAGCACAAAGCAACACACAAATGGTGAGTTCACATTACAACAAATGCACCAAACATTGAACAAATTGAAGATTTGTGGATTAAAGAACAAGCAAAAGCATCCCCTCCCCATTCCAGATCCATCAATATGGATCTTTCTTCGAGGTTACAGCTCAGTTTATTTTATGGTAGTTAGTTTTTCTAAACGAATCTTTTGTGAATGATATCAAGATATAGCTGTACATACAACTATATTATCCACTGAAAAACCATACTTAGAAATAAGTTATGATCAACAAAAGCAAATTTTTAATCCAGTAAAACACTTTCTTTCCTCCACAGTGGATACATATTACAGAACAGCTTATGTTGAAATCAAAACTCCCAAAAAAATAATAAATAAATAAATTATAATGACAAGAATATTGTATGTGTTCCTTTACCCTTTTAATCATCCAAGCACTGGATTGAAACAGGTAGAAAAACACCAATACATAACAGACACTTTGATATCATACGAAACACACACAACAAACACACACGTTCTTCAACATGCACACACCATCAGAGATTGGTTTCCAGGTTACTTGCAAATGGGAGTGCAGTAAAATACAATCATTCACAGGGTAGCCATTCTTTGTTAATGACTAATCTTTCCATGGACCGTTGCTCAAAGCAGAAATAATTTTTCTGTAATATTTTCCTGGAAACAAGCTGATTATTATGCTAAAATAAAGTTTTAACAACGAGAATTCACGCTTCAATGCACGACAAATCAACACACAGTCTTTACATTTGAACCTGTACTATGTTCTTGCCTCTCTGAATGTTGATCATGAGTTGTGTGCATGTAGTTCATTGTGCAAGGCACATGACCTCAGTCATGATTGGGGTGCTATTCTACAATGTATGTGAGCTTTCAGAGATTTTTCTTTTTTTTTGGGGGGGGGGGGGGGGGGGGGATTGGGATGTGAGCTGAATGCATCCTCACAGTCACAGACCTGTGAATGGTTTTCCAATTTGTACAATTCTTTTTTTTTTTCTTTTTTTTTGGTGAATCCCCCCAAGATGTAGATCGTCTGTTTTGTGGGTGCTTTTTCCCCCTTTCCTTTGTGAATCAACTACAACTAGCTTCATTCCCCTGCTTGTTTCTTGTTGGCACAGAATGCCACAACCCAATCAACTACTTTGAGCTCACCTACGAACAAGATACTGTAAAACCAGAAATGTTCACAGGTATTTCAATTTCACGAATTTCACAGCACAGCTGGGTCAAGATTCGCAAAATTAAAATGCACAGGAAAATAATTGTCTACACTATATGCAGTGAATGCCACTGGCAAATTGTGAAAATTTCATGTCATGAAGAAGGCAGTTGGCTAAAATTTGCGAAAATTTCAAGGCGTGAAAATTTCTTGCTTTACAGTATTTTACAATCTTTGAAATGCTGAACTGAATGTGATTGAAGCCTTGTTTCTGATACATGTGGCCTTGATCAAGACAATAACAATCTCAAACATGTTTGCTTAATGATTCCCCATGCCTTCCACCTGCTCGTCACATGGCAATATCTTTCATTGGTCTACACAACATAACCATTGCCAACCTTTTTTTTTTTAATGCAAACTCAGTGGTACTGTAGAAATCACAAACATTCGGTGCATGAAACTTTTGTGAATTGGAACCGACAGCCTCTTTCGTGGCATGAAAATTTCCTGAACTGACACTGGCATTCAATGCCAGTTTCCACAAATCTTGGCTCCTTGCAAGCACGCCAAAATTTTTGGTTTCACAATTTTTTGAGGTCATCTGGAGAGGGTTGCAATAGTCCCTAACCTTTTTGCAAATTGAACCACCTAGCCTTATAGCTCTGGATACATAGAGCAGTGAAACAAACCTATCTCCTACAGCTTTACATAGTGATAAGCCTTATCACCTTTTACTGGTACTGTACATGTGTGTCTTCAGTGCTCCCGAATAATTTGCAACCTATGGACTCTTCCCATTACCCAGTTCACCCTCAAGGTGTCCCCTAGTTTGCAGGCACAAACCCTTGTTGGTCGTAATAGGAGTTTGCATGTGCCAAGACTAATACATGTACCACTGCACTGCAGCCTCTCCCAAAAAGGCCTTGTTGGGAGAAGCTATAACACAGGGCCTATGGGGCAGTGCCGAAGTGGTGCATATAGTAGTCTTGGCGCAGACTCCTCTAGGACCAACAAGGGTTTGTGCCTGCAAACTAGGTGTCCCCTGCTCTATACTGAGCTTGACAATGCATGAACTTTGAACACCCCATGATAAGTATGAATTACCCCCCTAAAAACCTCCTGACACTCCTGTGGTTCACCTATCAAAAGGAATTTGGTCTTTTCAGGTTTACTTGTTTGTCTAGTGCCTTGGCAGAATACACTGCATTGCTTGAATTGGTCTCTATTCTTCTTCTACAAAGGAAAGGGCTGCTCTTCAATAGCAGGACAGGTATTAGGTCAGACCTGGTGGGCGGATCCCATGTGAGGGAATAAACCCATACAGATGTGCCATTTCACAAAGTACACTTTTTGTGTGGCTTCGTACGTAGATAAGAATGGAACATATGCTTTAACCAGTGTATACCATAGATGTACACTGTACATACAATTTTGTAGGTTCTGTCCTCCATACCTTGACTGCTAAACAGGCATCTTTGGTTCCCCCACCTTTTGTCAAAAAATAAAAAATAAAAAAAAGACCCAACAAGTGGGCAATACCAACTTTCAAGGAAAGTTTCCTCTTGAAAGAAATTCTGAAATTAGCAGAGACTGGAGAAGGTATGAATCACAATAACTGAAACATTGACACACTCTACCAACGTGTACAAGCTGCTGTTGAAGAGATACCGCTTCTTCAGACTGAAACTTTTTCCATTCCACAGAAACAGCAGAATGTTGGTATGACCGAGCCATCTTTTCTGATGCAATTAAATTATGAATCGAGATAATCAAGCAACATTCTTGCTCAATTGACAGACAGGCAAAGTATGATGTCATTTACATTATATTACTCTACTGTAAGAGTGAAAATTTTTCGCGATGTTGAATTTTTTCGCGCATTTCGCGCAACAAGAAACTATTGCACACAAATATTTTTGCTTGCCATATGTTCCGGTAGTTGATGTCTTCATTCCCAGGATTTAAAAACATGCGAAACTCTTCTTTCCCAGCTGAGCACAAAAATATCCACTTTTACAGTATTGGAAGGTATTTTGTGAGTACCTGGACATTCACTCATCTATTTTTCTTACCTACAAAACCTACTGAAGAAAGCCCCGACATACATGGAGAATGGCCTTTGGGCCATGGAAATTAAATCTTCCTACAAATGTACCAATCCCACTATCAGTTTCACAACTGAGGTAAATATGCGAAAAACATCTTCCTGCTTCCTTGCAATTTCACTTTTGAATAATGTCCCATATGCAACAATCTAATATCTATGTCAGGTAGAAAACACTTACTTTCTCTTTGCCCATGTTGCAGCAATGTGCTATAAGCCAACGCGAAGAAAAGCCGACACCCAAAGACACTATGCAACGACACACAACCCGGCACCTCCTTCGATGCTGCACAAAGTGAATTTTCTTCCCCCCTTCCCAAAAACTCCTGACTAACTAGCGTGGAAAACGCCGGTTGGGTCCCGAAAATTGGAACTTCCTTTGAATCTCGCCACCTGATTGGCTAAAGCGAGGCGCAGTTGTCGTGAAAGGAAGCAAAGGGCACTTGAGTCACAGAGTCAATGACAGGTCATACTAGCCTTATACTGAAGTAAGAGAAGGGGAAGGGGGCAGATTATCAACGCAACCTATTTCAAGAATATTAGTCACAAGCAAAGACAAAAGAACAGTTTGAGCCACGTGATGAGTAACCCGAGATGAAGAATACTACTGGAAATGTACATGTGCGCAAGTCCCACTTGCCAAGGGCAACAGCAGCATACTGGGCTAGTAGCACGAATGAACAATTGCTTGTTGAAAGCATACCATACGAGGCGAAGTAGACCAAAGTGTGCAAGAAGAAGTGTCTTCTGTAATGCCTATCCCTTAAAGTTTATGGTAACAAAAATACAGAAAACATCATGAATGTTCATACGATGTGCATGAAATCTTTACAAAGTGGTTTATGTGAAGAGCCAAGATTTGCACAAGTAAAATGCATGCAGTAAGTGCCTCCCCCCTCCCCCTCCCTACACAATGCACTGAATGCTAGGGGGCAAAGTGTGAAAGTTTCATGCTTACAAAAAAAGAAAGAAAAAAAAATGAAAAGCCTCTAAACTGAGGTCCATTTAAAATGGTCTTCATGCCAGAAAAGCATAACACGTTCTGCTTGATTCTACTTCATGACAGATCTCTAGAGTCTTGCTCCATGACTGAATATAAAGCTCACCTACTCCTGGTGATTGCAAATTAAATCAATTCTTGCAGACAACTGAATAAGACCTTCTTTTCTACTTTGACGATTTCCCATTATTTTTCATCCCCTGCTTCTTGCCTATTCAATGTAATCCTACATGCAGTCTTCAATCAAACCCAGTGAACTACATGGTACCCATCCCTGGGTAATTACACTTTTCCTTTTCTTCAAACAACTCCAAGTGCACTGCAGCACATAGTATCAATGCTCAGAGAAAATCAATGTTCATGGGTTTACAACACAAATGTGGTCAGAGGATCTTCTGGGTAATATGGATTAAGGGCATTACTGGCTTTGGTACATGCAATCTCTGGCTAACTATAGAAAATCCCTTTTTCATGGGAACAATAGAAAGCCAATCAGGGTCCCAAAGCAGACAAAGTGGCTAGACTTGACTCTGGTGCAATGTTTCTGAAGAGTTCAATGGGATACAAAGAGGAAAGTCTTAACCACTGGACACAGAGCTGAATGCTCTGGTAACTTAAAAGACAAAAGAGGCCCAGAAGAATGCATTTCAGCAGACAGTATCGTCTACATTGTATGTATCACCATCCAAGAAACAGGCAAGCCAAACTGGCAACCTCTTAATCCCCAATCTGTATCAAGCTTCTCTGGGTCAACCACATGATTTGTACCCTAGCAATCCATGATCATTTCATCAGAACAGTCAAAAAAACAAAAAAACAAACAAACAAACCCCAAACCCCAAAAAACGCTCGACAATGGTTATCCATAGCATGTAGAGTTTAAAGTCTCATGTGTGCAAGGTTTTGAAACATCAATATCGACTTCTCAGAATGTCTACCCTGACTATCGCACACAAATGCAACTCGATATGTGCAGAAGTGGAAGTTGTTTCTATTGTGCAGCTTCATATCTAATACATCATATCTCTCTTTACACTCAATCAGTTAGATACTGCATTACACATAATTTATTCTTCGAAGTCGAAGTCACAACATGAAAACTATAAAAAAAAAAAGTAATGAAGAACTTTTTTCCTATCACACGGAAGAAAATCTACCAGGGTGGAGTCATCTTTTGGTATACTGGTACAGTATTACACAAAGGAAGAATGATATATGAACACTATTGCTACATCATGTACTTATTGTACATATTCAAAGTGGAATAATGACACAGAAGAGGAAAAGGATATCACCTCTATGTACATGTAAGTTATCTCAGTGTGGTAGGCACGTGAGATAGCAAAGGAAATCCCGGAGTGAGTGGCAGGAAATAAGACGCAGATCAATGAGCATCCGTATTCATTATAATACCACAGTTACCAAAGCCTCAATTACACAGCACAATCCTGAATGTGTTATGCCAGTCATTTTCACTAAATGCATGCATTTCCTTGGCAGTGCACTTAGAAAGAGCTTGTTTTTTATGAGGTGCCAGGTAAAAAAAGACAGTGGTAATATTAAAAGTCAGAGGTAACAGTGTCAGACAAAAATGTCAGAAATAAAAATGTTTCAGGTAAAAATGTAAGGGTAAAAATGTCACAGTTAATGTCAGGAGATTTAAAAAAAAAAAGTTAGAAGTGAAAATGTCACAGGCAAAAATGTCAGAGGTATAAAATATGTCAGAGGTTATAATGTCAGGAAAAAAATGGACAAGTCTAAAGGTAAAAATGTCAGAGGGAAAATTTCAGGGGAAATATAAGCAAGTACCGGTACAACAATGTAGGTATTAAAAAAGATGTCAGAGGTAATTTTTTACCTCAGATACATTGTGTCTTTACCTGACATTTCAACTCTGACATTTTCATCTATATGTATGACACTTAAACCTGGGATATTTTCATGTGTGACATTTTTACTCATGACATTTTAACACTGAATATTTTTCTGATGCTGTAAATTTGTTTCTGGTGTGATATTGCACTGTTTTCACTTTTGAGGTTAATCTAAATTCTCTGTGAATGATTCTTGACACAACCATGTGCAGTGTTTTGGTTTGCAAAATGCTTTCAATCCCTCCTCATACCCACGTCATACAATATTAGGTTCTACAATATTCAATATTGTTTTGCACACGGCACATATCTTAACTTCTCAATGCCATACTCTCATGTGCAAGCCTGTACATGTATTTGTATCTTGCATACATAGATAGCTCAATCAACTGAATCATTTTTGTTCCCCTAATGATTTTTGTATCTTACTTTGTTACGGAAAGCCCTACACTCACTTCACAGATTACCACATGCAGGGTGGTATGTACAACGTAAGTAGTGCACTTTGTTACGGCTGTATACTGAACAATGTGAATTACCCATTATACATCATTCATTGTAGGCTGACGGCTAATATCATAGGATAGTAGAATCTGTAATCAATACTCCATTAGTTAATTGTGCACACCATTCTATTCCACCTTTTCCTTTTCTATCTAGCTCTTTTTTAACAGCTCTTTCAATTTCTCTTTCCCTCCACAGTGTACAAAATCTCTATTTAAATATCTTTCTCTTTCTTTTTTAATGTGTCCTTTTTTTATAATAGATTTTTAGTACAAACTCTAGCCTTCAAGAGCAAAATGCACACATACAGCCTCATACGTAGAAATGCATGTGATCTTCGTGCGACCAGAGCACCGCAACACACCACTCTATAAGATGGAAGATGCCCACCTCCCTGTATAAACAGTGCACATTATCCAATGTAGCCCTGCACACACTGACGGCTACACACTAATGGGTATCCCACTCCACACAAAACTACTGGTGTCGAAGCTATTGCAAAGAGCAGGGGGTATTGCTAAATGTCAGCCTATGCTAATGGCAGTGAGGCAGGAAAGCTAGAACGCAGGCATTGGGTGCCATAGCGAGCGCCTCAATTTGGAGAGAGTGGTATTGATGCGCTATGCACCATGATGCACACACACACACACACACACAAACGATAATATCAGCGCATACATTTGTACTGTCTGCTACAGTATGCACACTCTTATCGTATTGGCTTGCATATTGGCTGGCGACTAAATCTAGTACATGTACATTGTATGTGTATACTGAATAGTGAAGGGTACTTGAGTAGAATGATGAGAAAAAATGCAGCTGCTCTCTATAATTTGTAATATTATATCGCTCCCGACTACCAGATTTTTATTTTCATACAATTAGAAATAAAATGCACATTGCACATGCAGGACTTGACATAAACTTTTTTGTCTGGTCTCATGTATTCAGTTCAATTCAATTCCATTCAATTCAAATCTAAGCAGCCCATCTGGGCCACTAAAATTCTTAAGTCTTAAATATTGGTGGTCCGAAATAGACTGCACCTAATCAATATAGAATACTATAAATCAATAAGTGTAAAATATAAATTCAAAAGCAAGAAATAGCAAGTGTTACGTTTAATATTCATTGAAACTTTATCCTAAATCCCATCTTGCTGAAAATTCACTGAAACCTTGAAAGGTGCAAAGACAGACCTGTTTATTCTGAATTTTTTTTTAGCTTTGTTTTCACCACCACACAAATGCTGAGAGAATTTAAAGGACACGTTCACCTTCATAGACATGTGGGTTGAGTGAATACAGCAATATTAGTAGAACACATCAGTGAGAGTTTGAGCAAAATCGGACAATCCGTTAAAAAGTTATGAATTTTTGAAGTTTCTGCTCTGTCACGGCTGGATGAAAAGACTACTATAGCTTGTGATGTCACATGAGTACAACGATATAAAGAAAGAATAAAGAAAATTCAACATATTTCCATTTTTCTCGCATAACAAAAGAACACATGACTTCTCTCTTTCAGAAGGCAGGGGGAACCCGATTACCCTTAACATACGTCAGTAGCAAGTCGAAGAAATGTGCACTTTATTCAAAAAGTAAAGTTTCGTGAAATTCTCTTTTTATTTTCCTTATGTAGTTGTACGCATGTGACTTCATACACTGTAGTAGTCTTCTCTTCTAGCAGTGACTGCGCAGATACTTAAAATATTTGTAACTTTTGAACGGATTGTCCAATTTTCCTCAAACTTTCATTGATGTGTTCTACTGATATTGCTGCATTCTCTCAATCCTTACGTATTAGGTGGACTTGTCCTTTAATATTCAGTAGTGACTTCCTACAGCTTCTGTTCCTTCATACATAATATATGTACTTGTACAGCTGTATACCTACAGTAGATGTGTGGATATTGACGTCCACATACTCATGCACATACTTCATAATTTGTATTCTATTACTCCATACTTCAGCACGCAGGGTTAACACTGATGGAGCTTTACTTCGAGTATTAAGAACGAGCCAGCATTTGTCGCAAACTCCAGAACAATTCTCACGATGGATATCTAGAGCACACACGGCTCTCACGCTTTCCGACATGCCAAGTAAAATGCCGGCCGGCATATCCGCCGCCTCGTAATCCCTTATCTGTTTAGTCATACTTTTCAGAACCCTGGATTTCAGGAACGTAGCAACTAGACTTCTCCGAGTCACTTCTTTATGAACAGGATATCTAGAATTAGGAGTATAAAAAGCTTACAACCTCTTGCAAGGTTCAAGGATGTGAACTTGTGACTGCTAGACTAACATTATCCATCTTGTACCCCCTTTCTGAATCCCTACCCCCCCCCCCCCATGAAATTGAAAACATGCTATTTAAAAAGCAAAAAAGTTGCTTGCATGAAAATGTTCACTTTCACATTATACTGAATAGCTGTGTTCTCAGTCCAGTGTGAACACTGCCAGACATCACCACTGGAAGAAGCTACACTGTATGCTTCTCACTTCACACTTTTGCGTGTGAACGCTCTTTAATACGCATGCAACATGATTCAGGTGCTTGTGGCCCACTACCACCATAAAGCAGTGTACTGTAAAGCAAGGAATGTTCATGTGCATTTTATTATTTTGCAAATTTTGTGAGTGCCAAATGTCGCAAAATCAAAATGCATGCAAAAGTCCTTGTCTACACGATATGCACTGAGTGTTGGAGGCAACTTGCGAAAATTTCATGCCGCAACAGGTCTGTCGGCTCCAATTCATGAAAATTTCATGCCATGAAAATATCATGTTTTACAGTACTTGCCCAGTTGGTGCTCAGTGTGGGTCAAGCGCTATATCACAAGACTTTTCCTAATGAATGACCTTGTAGTAGTTGAGAAGCAACTTCACCTACATGTTGGCC